>NC_081419.1:134318629-134563458 GCF_949786415.1 Peromyscus eremicus | reverse complement strand
GGTCAGGATATGGCAGAAACTGGGTTTTGAGCTCAACTTCTAACCCCTTGTTCTCACTGCCTCCTAAAGTGCCACACTACGCACACAATTTTCAGAGGTAGTTAGGAATATTTGGCATCACAAGGGGTGGAGAGGCACTTGGTTCACTGAAACAAAGATAGCTGGTCAAGAGTATTCATCCCCAGCAAGCTCCTCTGGGGCAGGAGAATGCTCCTTCCATCTGCACATAAAGATCTAAAACTTTTGCTACTCCCTTCTGCAATGTGCTCCAGGGAGTAGACCTGACAATAAACTTCATTTCTAGGGTCAGTTGCTGTGGGAAAATGACTAGGGTGATGATGATTTCATTGAGCATGTAGATATATGCTAATCACTTTAACATTGTACTCTTTCACTTAACCAGGCAATGATCCAAAAGTTTCCCACTCCTACTGTACAGACAGGTGAACTCAAACACAAAATGTAGTTCCTTTCCTCTTGATTGAGGAAGCTGAATCCAAACCTAGGCAGTTTGACTCAAAAACATCCTTCTAAGTCAACAAGGCCCTGGCAAGAGGAGGGAAGCTGAGGATAGGGAAGGAGAGTGCTAAGGAGACCACCCAAAACCATGGACATCTCCTCCATGGCTGTTTGCGTAGGTTCCTGGGTGGATTTATTGCACCTTCTTCTTTTTTTGTTTGTTTGTTTTGTTTTGTTTTTTGTTTTTTTGTTTTTCGAGACAGGGTTTCTCTGTGTAGCTTTGCGTCTTTCCTGGAACTCACTTGGTAGCCCAGGCTGGCCTCGAACTCACAGAGATCTGCCGGCCTCTGCCTCCCGAGTGCTGGGATTAAAGGCGTGCGCCACCACCGCCAGGCTATTGCACCTTCTATTGCTACCCATGTCCACTCACTGTGAAGAGCCCTGTCTCCCTGGGGTGAGTCCCCTTAGACCGACTCTTAAAAACCCATCTCAAAAACCCAATGCTCAGGCTTGATACAAGTCCCTGAGATTTTCTGAATCAGGCACATGCTCCTTGGTGTTGTGGACACCCATTCTCTGAGATGTTGGGGTTTCCTCTAGGGCAGGCCAGGCAGAGAACTGCCACCCACACCAAACCAACAGTCCTCCTTTCCTGCATTAGCCATGCTCTTCTCACCATCCATCCCTCTGTCATTTCTACTGGAAAGCCAATCTCCTCTCTAGCTGCTGTCCTCGCAAATGCTCAAGGCCCAAACTGGGCTTCCCAAAATTAGGCCTGCCTCTTTTTGCCAGGTGTAATGGGAGTTTCCAAGTTCAAAGCCAGGCTCCCTGCCCCAAGCTGCTGGCCCAGCACCTCAGCAGGTGCAGAATGGTTGCTAAGCAACATCTCCAGCTCTCTGTATGTTCCTGTCATGTGGTTGTGGTTGCTACGGAAACAAGTCCTCTGGCATCCTATGTTGCAGCAAGGCCTAGGCAGTGGTGTATTATCTGAAGCCTAACAAAAATCCTGTTGTCCCAGGTTCTCATGACCTTTGATTCCCTAAGTCTGATATAGGTGCAGTTAACTATCAGATGGATCTTGTGTTTTCCCCCAGGTACTTTCTTTTAGAAGAGAAAGCCTAACGTGGAGAAGTACTGGTCATTTGTTGGGCACTCGTGGAGTCAGTTCCTTTGGGGTGGTTAGTAATTGGCTTTATAGGAATATATTAATAGGTCAGATTCTGAAGCAATTTCATATATGCATTTTCCCCTCCCTTTACCCAGAATTGTAGGGTAAGAGCATTTGTCCTTTGTATGAGAATTATAGAGAATTATACCAGGGTCTAAGGACAAAAAAAAAAAAAAAAAAAAAGCCAGACAGCCCCCAATTCCACCTCCACACTCCTGCAGCTCAAATACTAACAAAGAATAGATGTCATATCAAGGATGCTACAAGCAGTCGAGGGCTCAGTTCCCTGGGTCTTCAAATCCACATTTCCTATAGATCTCTATACAGAATTAGACTCAGGAAAAAAAAGTAGAAAATGAGGGGGGAAAGATAAATGGATAGGCAATTGGGGAGAAAATATAAAAGATTTTGCACACTAGTGAGGAATTACAAAAGTGAAATGAATGATACAAATTTGAAAAATATGGAACAGAGAAATAGATGGGCCAAAATGATCGTAGAATTAACAAAGCATGTAGAAAATAATTGGAACATCCCAGAAAGAAATGACTAGTTTCACGATTCCAAAGAGCAGCCAATACAAACATTAGACATATTTCTATCCTTAGTCACACCTCAGAAAGTATCAGAGCTCTGATAACCATGAGAAGATCCCAAAACCTTCCAGAGATTAGTAACAATTTTAGTAGAAAATGCCAAAAGTCATAACAGCATAAAATGCCTCAACCTGTGTGGACATAGTCTCTAAATACTCCCAGGAAAATGGTTTCATCTGCTCATCTTTTAAATTACAGCTTTTCTTCATTTCTAAAGATGTTTTTATTCTCTTGATCCAATTGGTCCCCCTTACAATACCTTGCCTTTTTTGTCACAGGATCACTGTCTAATCTTACCTTTTTCCTATGTGGTCTTGAATTTCTCCCAATTATACTTGTGGGTCTGGGTTCTGTCTTTCCTATAAGAGGGTTTTTCAAAAGACTCAGTGTTCTAGTTTTATTTCTTTTGTTGTGACTAAAAAGAAAAAAAATACCCTGACAAAAAAGCAGCCTAAGGGAGAAAGGATTTATCTTGATTACAAATCCAAGTTAGAGTTCACCGTTGCAAGGAAGTGAAAGGCAGGTACTTGAAACAACTTGTCACATCCACATTCAAAAGCAGAAACAGAATGCAGGTTTACTGTTCAACGTGCTTTCTCTACTTTCATACAACTTGAAACCAAACCCAGGGAATGATGCTGCCCACAGAGGGCTGGCTCTTCATACATCAATTAATACAATCTAGACAATTCCCACAGACATGCCCCAAGGCCAACCTGATCTAGAGGATCCCTCATTGAGATTCTCCTCTCAGGGCAGTCTATATTGTATAG
This sequence comes from Peromyscus eremicus, assembly GCF_949786415.1. Lineage (NCBI taxonomy): Eukaryota > Metazoa > Chordata > Mammalia > Rodentia > Cricetidae > Peromyscus > Peromyscus eremicus. Next base: position 134,560,462 of record NC_081419.1, on the reverse strand, counting down.
ACAATTAAAACCATCACACTCAGGGACACTTCACAGCTGTTGGATATTTTGATGTTTGAGTTAGGGTCAGCTGTTGATCTTAGTTGCCTCATCAGACTCAAAAGTGGAGCATGGAAAAACTGATCAGAAGCTCTTTGATCTTGCTTTGGGCATATGGGGCTGATCTTTATTCTAAGGTGAGTCTCCTGATCCATTGTGAAGTTCTTAGATTTGCCAGATTCTCCAGTGAGGAGAGCCCCCTGCTCCCCTCCCGGGGCAATACTGTCCTGGCTACCAGCATTGAGTACTTGCGAAAGAAGAAAAACGTATGAGTTGCATATTCAATGTTTTATATTGGCAATAAGCATTCCTGCCTCAATTGTAACCTACTCCACCAAATCCAGAAGTCTTCTTTTACCTCCTCCAGAAAAATAAATCTGGAATCTTCTGCAGGAGTTAAAGAAGGAGCCCTGTGAGTCTGTGTGTTGGGCTTTGAATCAATCTTTCTATTTTAACCTCATCCAGTCATACCAATACCTGAGCCTTTGAGGTTTTTTGTTGTTGTTGTTGTTTTGCCAATAACATCAGTTTGCTGTTTCTTGGCTCTCCCATTGCCACAGTAGGATTCTAGTCTCTGTTAAGTCAGCTGTCATTCATTTATCTGCTTTCTAGGTTTATTTCGTGTGTGTGTGTGTGTGTGTGTGTGTGTGTGTGTGTGTGTGTGTGTGTGTTAGTTTTCTCAACCAGTGAGTTTATGGGGGCTACTCACAGAATCATAGGTAGCTCAAAATTAGCCATGTCGGCCGGGCGGTGGTGGCGCACGCCTTTAATCCCAGCACTCGGGAGGCAGAGGCAGGCGGATCTCTGTGAGTTCGAGGCCAGCCTGGGCTACCAAGTGAGTTTCAGGAAAGGCGCAAAGCTACACGGAGAAACCCTGTCTCGAAAACAAAACAAAACAAAAAAAATTAGCCATGTCACCAGAAAGTCTACCCCAGTATGGGTCACAACTCATGAAAGCTGCATCCCTGGGGCTCCCTGAGCAGCTTATAGGCAGTTCCACTGAAGAATCTCTGCTCTCTCTCCAGTTTTTAAATTTGTGTTGATGCTTTCAAGTATTGTCTTCTCCACCCTCTTGGCCTTTATATATTTAAACTTTCAAAAGGTCTGTACTTGGTAGGATCTTGGCAGACAGTATTAGTCTTTATGTTGAAAAGCAAACTGTACTAAAACATCCAGACTCACTAAACACCAGTGCTAGCTCTAGCATCCTGGCTGTCATGTGTAGCTGTTCAGTCATTGTCTATTGCTTAACACAATGCCACAGACTGGTGGCCTTATAAAGAAAAAAGGTTTATTTTGCCTTTTGGATTTGGTTCAGGGTTGAGTGGCTACATTTGGTGATAGCCTTTTTTTCCATCAGAGTCCCAATGCAATCCAGGGCATCAACATGAGATACAGGGAACATATAAGAGATCTAGCCAAACCCATAGTCAACCCATTCTTGAAACAGTCCATTAACCCATTAATTTGTTCATGAAACAAGAGCTTTGATGACTTCTTAAAAGTTCCACCTTTTAATATCTCATAAGAGGGATTATATTTAAACATAAGATTCAGATGTGGCAAACTATATATCCACATTATAGCAAATAGACAAATTTCAGAAACTCTCTGTGTCTCAGTTTCCCCATCTATAAAATGGAGATAACAATGGCAAATATTTCATATGACTATCTGAACTCCTAGGATACATGACCATGCTTATTTAGTATTTACCATGTGCCAACATCTGTGGCAAGGGCCGGGTTTGGGAAAACCAAGAGGAGCACAGCAGTTTAATTTCTACTCTTTCTGGCCTCACACTGGAATAACCAGTTTCCCTACTCAGGTCTATACCATGTAAATATGTTATGCACCTAAGTAAATTATCAAACAGGTGGACGTTCTGGTTGTACAAACACAGCTGGTAACAGTGTAAATAGACTATTCAAATGATGTGAGGGCCAGTGAGGCCGGGCAGTTGCTTTCAAATACGGTTGACTCTCATAAGCATAATGGGTGCTAGCATCATTGCCCAAATGACTTATCCACATAGCTACTTCTGAGCACCAAAGTCATGTGCTTGTCCCTTGTTTTGTAGGGCAAATGACCTATGCACTGGGAAGTGACCCCACTCTGACCCCAAGTACCCTAAGCAAAGTCTCCCCTACCCTTTTAAATAAGCTTCCTGGTGGTGCTCTTTTTTTCTGGTTAGCTTGGCTTTCATGTCTTCCCTCTGCTCTCTGATCATGCTAAGCAGGCAGCAAACCTGCAGGTTTTGCAATCCAGAACCTGCTGTTCAGTTTAAAAAAAAAAAAAAAAACACAATTTGTGAACTTTCTCCTGACAGAGGGAGAAAGGGAAGCCCATCAATGCAAAGAAAGGCCAGCCAGCTCCAGCCCCCACTTCTAACAAACTAGACTTCTTTAGTGTTAGTGCAAATGCTGGCCAATGTATTTCTATGATGGATGACCTACAGGGCTGAAAATGACTAGACTTGGGTTTTGGTTTTTGTTTTGGAGGTAGGGTCTCACTAGACACCCCAAGCTCTCAATCCTCCTGCCTCACCCTCAGCCTTCCTAGTACTGGGATCACAGGTATGTGCCAGGTATAGACATCTTTTAAAAAAACAGCAACCTGGCCAATCTTAGAAGATGGAGTTATTTAGACTATGTCTTTGTTGGGGTTTTTATTACTGTGACGAGACACCATGACCACAGCAATTCTTATAAAGAAGAACATTTAATTGGGACTGGATTACAAGTTCAGAGGTTTAGTCCATTATCGTCATGGCAGAAGCATGGTAAAATACAGGTAGACATGGTGCTGGAGAAGGAGCTAAGAGGACTAAATCTGGATTGGCATGCAGCAGGAAGAGAGAGAGAGAGATACTGGGCCTGGATTGAGTATTTGAAACCTCAAGGCCCACCCCCAATGACACGCTTCCTCCAACAAGGCCATCCTCCTTAATAGCGCCACTCCCTATGAGCCTACAGGTTTTCATTCAAACCACCACAGGCTATTAATGGCTCCATGATCTACCACTGTGTTGGTTAGTTCTTTTCAACTTGGCACATGCTAGAGTCTTCTGAGAAGAGGAAACCTCAATTGAGACAATGCTCCCATCAGATTGGCAAACTCCTCCATGGCTTCTGCTTCAGTTCCTGCCTCCAGGTTCCTGTTCCTGCTTTGACCTCCTGCAGTGATGGATGGTTACCTGGAAGGGTAAGATGAGATAAATCCAAAATGTTTTCATGATGCTTATCTCAGCAATAGAAACCTGACTAAGACAATCAGCCTCTTCTTGGACAGTTCTCCTTTTAATAACCTGTATTTTGATTGATCTCACCTCCACCCTCAATTCCCAATTCCCTGATTCCAGGTAAGAGCTTCTTACCAAGCAAGGGCCTGGATGTGCCTTACTGGGATTACCCTGAGAGATTTACAGATATATTCTCCTTTGGCTCTGGCAGTGGGTACAGCTAGGTATCTAATTTTTGCTAGATACTACTTTCTTCCTGCCATGGCTGCAGAGACATACAGAGGTGGTAAGGTGTTGTAACTCATACACCAACAGAACAGCCATAGCTACACTGCTTGAGCATCAAGGATTTCTAAGATGCCTTGTATGAGGACTTTTCCAGTTGTCCCATTTACAGCATGTTTTCATTTCCCAGAAGTAAGAGATCACTCCCCTTTGTTTATCTCCGTGTCTATGTCTCCATTAGATAGATATCAAGGAGTGGAAACCACCTCTTTCAACTTGGGCTTTGTTCACTAAGTTATGGTTTCTTCTTTGCATGGGGTGAGTTTTCTCCATGGAAGCCCCTTATACATTCCCTATTACAAAACGATACCAATGACTCTACAGAAACCACCCCAAACCTGTCTACACTCCATATACAGGTATAGAGTAAATCAAGCTGGTAGATTATAGCTCTTTTGTTTTGTTTTGTTTTGTTTTTTGTTTTTTGTTTTTTCAAGACAGGATTTCTCTGTGTAACAGCCCTGGCTGTCCTGGAACTTGCTTTGTAGACCAGACTGGCCTTGAACTCACAGAGATCTGCCTGCCTCTGCCTCCCGAGTGCTGGGATTTTAACAGCACTTTAACACACACTTTAGGCATGTGCCACCAACACCCAGCATAGATGATATCTCTTGATTTCAGGAGAGATTTTGTTATTGGCTTTCAACAGTCTGTTTAGACCTCCATATTCCATAGAAAGTGAAAATAAGATTCTTCTTTGGAGAATAGGATATACTGAGGGACCAGGATCCACTGGGTACCTCTTCAGAGTGAAGCTTTTAGGAATAACAATGCTAAATAACAGTTGACTAAAGATCTTGGAGTACAAGCAAATGGCTAGTCACTAACTCACCCTGGGAACAAAGTCAATGGGTTCTAATCATGTCCTGTGCTTAGGCCACATGTCTGGGGGTTTACCATATCTTATCCAGCTCCAGAGTTGGCAGGTTAAGGATTAACCTGTCTGCTCTTGAGTGACATGGAAGCAGTCAGCTGTCTTTAGCACCAAGTTGGAAACAAGTCTTTATGGATTATCTGAGTCCCTGCATATTACTTCAGTGACAGCAACTTCATCTTCAGGTTGATTTCCATGCTGGTTGTGGGTGAAGAGGAGGACATTTCTGCTTCCTTGAGGATCACTTCTTCATTCTCTATTCCTGATTCTTACTGTGGGCCCAAGATTCAAATACAAAGCTTTCCACTTGTTCTCTCTTTGGGAGGGCAGTGTGAAGGTTTAACTTATCCATATCTGGATTTTGAAGCCTTGGGCAGAATGGTCTAAGAACAAAATCTATGACTTGATAATAGAGGTCTTCTAACCAAACTTCCTAAAAGAACTGCTAAATCTAAGCTCTAGACACCCCACCCCCATGCTGCCGCCCCAGACTGGCCCCTGTTGCTGTTTTTTCCAGTGGTCTACTATTCGTCATTCTTTGAAATTCTGTGGACTTTCCTATAGTCTTTCAATAACTCCCTCTTGTTATGTTTAGGTTACCAAGAGTCTGTACCTGTTATTCACCACCAAAGACTCCTACCTAATTCAGTAGGGATGACTCTCACCCTATCATACCTGTCTCTTAGGTCTGGTGGCTAAGCCTCTTCAAAATGGCTACAGGCCTTTCCCCCATAATTCCCAGACAAACTTCAATTTCTGACTCCTTGTTGTCTTTGTTCAGAAAGTGAGCATCATCCTTTGAGAAGTGTGAAAGATTGCATCAGAGAGACAGGAGAATGACTTGAACATGGAGAGAAGCACAGAGAAATACATCAAGCAGAAGTGGAGAGGCAACAGAAGGCAGCTGGCAAGAAGCTAAGACCTGCTGGGAGTTAAAGTCTGAGGTGAGAGAAGTCAACACAACGAGCAGAGGGAGAAGCACAGACCCAGAAGTGCAGGCAGAGAATATCTAACTCATGAGCATGGTGGAGGGATAAAGGAGCAAGGAGGTCCAGTTAGCAAGGGACCTAGTGCTACCCACACCACACAGTGCCCTGGGAACACAACAAACATTTCCTGTTCACTCACAACAGCTGGGCTGTAGGAAGAGGTCCAGCTCCTGTCTCCCTGGCTGTACCTCCAAGCTGTTGACATGCCAATGTGGATGGGCAGAGGGCCAGGATGCTAACCAGAGAGATGGGTGAATCTCCTTCTTAGAGCACATTAGTTTTGAAAGTCTCATTTTCCCATGTGGCTGAGAAGGGAAATGGCCTTGGTGGTTCAGCTGTCAGTCCATCAAGGGAAGCCAAAGGTGGGTGGTAAAGTCAAAATCTGGAAAGGAACCCAGAATCTCTATTCTGCTCAGTCCATTTTCTCTTGCTTTTGCCATTTTGCACTACTGGAGTGAGGAGTGGGAATGGGTCCCATGGCAGAGGTTGGAGAAGAAGAAAGGATATTGTACTAGTCAGGCTTCTGGCTTCCAACTGTGATTCTAAAGTGAGAGGAATTCTTTGGAAGAGCATTAAGTAGCTCAAAGAAGTGGTTAGAAGGCTGGCAAGCTGGCCTCAGAGAATCCAGATAAGATTTTAGCACAGGCAGGTCATTTCTATCAGCACCATGATACTGGATGTTGCCCTCCTTCATGCTTGGCACTTGCTTCCTCCAAATGGAACTGGTGCTCAAATGTACAGGACCCCTGACTGGCAAATGCCCTCTTCTAAGGTAAGCTATGTCTCCCTTCAGCCCAGGCCGAAGAAGCCCCCCACATTGCTCCATCTAGTACAACAAAAGGCCAGAAGTGCCGGGAAAGTAAGACCACCCATTCTCATCTTCACATATTCCCATCCAATACCAGGCAGTTGGAAAGGACAAGATGACTGTGACGGGCAGGTTGCAGGTCTGGGGAATCCTGGGTATTCTCCAAGTTTCTGTCAGGTTAACTTAACTCCTCTTAGTTGGCAGCACTTTCCAGAATAACACCATGTGAGGCCTGATGGGTGAGTAACTGTTAGTCAAAGAAGTAGGAGTGCTTAGAAAGTTCTGATTTATGGGATATATGTTCAGCCCATTTGAGTCACTGAAACTGATTCCCTGTGGCTATGGAGGTAAGCAGAGGGAAGAGTGGAGTGGAATGAGCATGCTAGGGAGTTTGGGCAATGGGATGCCACCGACATATCTTAAACTGGGAATAGCCGTGACGGTATCTGTGCTTTGGGAATGAGATGGGCAAGGTCTTTTGTTTTGTTATTGCCTCATCACTAGTACCAGGGAAGCTGACCTAAACCCAAGTGGATAGCAGGTAGAGATCTGGCCTACCTTCTGAGAGGGAAGCCAGGGTCTGTGTCAGTGGGGAGGCTTGAGCCCAGCATGCTGGCTGCTGACAGTGTCCTTGACTGTCAGTTTAGACACTGCCTGTAGTGGGGTTTTGCCTTTGGACACTTATGCAATAGACTATATCAAGGGCCTACTCTGTGCCTCTGTGCCCTTCTTTCTAGGGTTTCCACTTCATTGTGCTTAACACAGGATGCTTAGCACTGCTGGGGGACTGAGCCTGGCTGCTGCACCAGAACTGATTCCTCAGAATTACATAAGCCAGAGCAGAATGCTGGAATCCAGGTTTAAGGCAGCACCACTTACACAAAGGGGTGCTCCCGTGATCTTTGTATCACATGTGCAGTGGAAAAAGCAAAACTAAATCAAAGGCAGCTGTGCAGCAAACTCTATGTATGCACACCTTGTGTTAGGGAAAGAAGCCTGGTTTATTTATCCTTGGGCTGCTGTTATCATGTCTCTGTGACACTCCCACTGCATAGCATCTGATGTGAGATCAGGCTAACAGTCATCTGCAGTGGAGACATGATGCAGAGAAAGCAGGAGTCTCAGCAGGAACTCAGTAGTAGGAGGAACACAGAACCTCCCTGGTTTTTGTTTGTTTTTTCTCTTTTCTGAGGCCAGGATGTGTGGGGATACTAGATGCTGTTTCTGTTATTGACATTGCTGTTGAGGGGCTGGGCCACCGCACCCTTTTTCTCTACAGATTTGATTCCAAGAAAGTGGTACTGACAGACACAGCAAAGAAATGATTCGTTGTTTTTTGTGCAGAACATGGCCAATATTTAGAATTTTTTTTGCTGGCAGAGAAGACTTTCTTGTGTGATAGTATCTGTGTTTAATAAGGAACTGAAGGAATGCATATGTTGAACTTTTTTTTTTTTTTTTTTTTTTTTGGTTTTTTTTTTTTTGGTTTTTCGAGACAAGGTTTCTCTGTGTAGCTTTGCGCCTTTCCTGGAACTCACTTGGTAGCCCAGGCTGGCCTCGAACTCACAGAGATCCGCCTGGCTCTGCCTCCCGAGTGCTGGGATTAAAGGCGTGCGCCACCACCGCCCGGCTGCATATGTTGAACTTTATGCACATGTAGCGTTAGTTATTGAAATAGTAAATTCATTTCATTCTGAAAACTAATGCTCAAGGAAACAACTTAAGTGACAGAGCATGTGATCTTCAAAGTCTGAATGCACACATTCCTTCCTTCCTTCCCCTGTTACTCAGTGAGACAATTGGGCTGACCTTGTAGACTCCTTTTGCAGGCTTTCCCATCAGCTAGACTGTGGTGAAGTGAAGCATGGTAAGGCTGGCAGGAGATGGGGAAATAAACTGAGTGGTTCTTTCTCTCTGCCACTGCTGGTCTCCTGCATCCCAGGCTGGCCTCAAACTCGCTAGGTAGCTGAGGATTACCTAAATCCTCCTGCTTCTACCTCACAAACGCTGAGATGACAGGTGCATGCCAATACACCCAGTTTATGTGGCACGGGGGACTGAGCCTAGGAATTGTGTGCTAAGTAATCACTCTTCCAGTTGATCTGGATATATCTAGACCACTGGTGACATCTTCAGTAGAGGTTACATGACCCCAACTCCCATTAGACATGATTATCACAGTCCTAGATTCCCCAGTGACTCTGAAACTTGAGTTCCAGTAATACCATCTCCTGTCTCTCCAGCTTTTGGTGACAGTGGCTTCTGGATGCTGCTAATCTCTGAGTTGTTTCACTCTCCTCTGTTGGGCTGGCCAGACTTATGACCTGTATAATCAATGCTCTTCATTAAACCCTTCTTTCTTAAATGATTCAAATAGTGCTGTTTTCCTGGTAGGATGCTGCCTGGTATATTCGAGGTTGGTGGAAAGGGTCACAGATGGGGTACTTTTGTTTTAATTTTACTTTATTATTTCATTGTTTGGAGGTAGATCTAATATAGCACAGATTGGCCTTGAACTTGCTATGTAACTAGGGCTGGCCTTAAATGACTTATCTTCTTGCATCTACCTCTCCAGTGCCACATATGGGCATCACTACTCCTAGTTCCATTTTGATTTTTTAAATATATACTATATTCCTTCTGCTTCCTAGACTCTGCTAGGGAACTCATTCCCACAACTCACTCCAGTAGTGCAAAATGGCAAAAGCAAGAGAAAATGGACTGAGCAGAACAGAGATTCTGGGTTCCTTTCCAGATTTTGACTTTACCACCCACCTTTGGCTTCCCTTGATGGACTGACAGCTGAACCACCAAGACCATTTCCCTTCTCAGCCACATGGGAAAATGAGACTTTTAAAACTAATGTGCTCTAAGAAGGAGATTCACCCATCCCTCTGGTTAGCATCCTGGCCCTCTGCCCATCCACATTGGCATGTCAACAGCTTGGAGGTACAGCCAGGGAGACAGGAGCTGGACCTCTTCCTACAGCCCAGCTGTTGTGAGTGAACAGGAAATGTTTGTTGTGTTCCCAGGGCACTGTGTGGTGTGGGTAGCACTAGGTCCCTTGCTAACTGGACCTCCTTGCTCCTTTATCCCTCCACCATGCTCATGAGTTAGATATTCTCTGCCTGCACTTCTGGGTCTGTGCTTCTCCCTCTGCTCGTTGTGTTGACTTCTCTCACCTCAGACTTTAACTCCCAGCAGGTCTTAGCTTCTTGCCAGCTGCCTTCTGATGGATGGCTCTGCTGCCTCTCCACTTCTGCTTGATGCATTTCTCTGTGCTCTCCACATCCAAGCCATTCGGCTTTTGCAATGTATCCCTTAGATCTAAGCTTCTCAAAGGTTGATGTGGTAAGATCTGCTGACCACTACACATCCAGAGTCCTCCACAGGTCTCTTGTCTATGGCTTCTTTGCTCAGAAAGGCTAATAGTGTAGCAAACACAGGACTAATGCGCTCTGCTTTCACCCAGTGATTCATATGCATCTTGTACAAGGTTAAGCACACCATCATGGGTCTGTTCTTCTTTCTGCCTTCCTTAACTCAGTGGCTGTTCTCCTGCACTGCTCTAGAGGCTGAGTCTTCAACATGAAGCCCCTTTTGGGACCTACTACTCTAGTTCATCTCCTGCTGTTCACCCTATCATCTAAACTTCTCCACACACAACTTTAAAAATGAAACCAGCTGTCCCAACTCTCTGTTCAACATGTTTTCTCCTCCATCTTCTGCACACATGAGTTTCTTTGTATTTCGCTGTCTCTATCTATAGTTTATTTCTTCTACAGTAGCCCAGCCTGGAATGTTTTTACTTCTCTACCTTGTTGAACTTGAAGCTTCTTGAGACAAAGATAGATATGGAATGTGAGGGTGTGGCGGTGTCAAGGAACACTACACACTGGGATCTATTTTATGTTTCTTTTCTTTTTTTTTTTTTTTTTTGGTTTTTCGAGACAGGGTTTCTCTGTGTAGCTTTGCGCCTTTCCTGGAACTCACTTGGTAGCCCAGGCTGGCCTCGAACTCACAGAGATCCGCCTGGCCCTGCCTCCCGAGTGCTGGGATTAAAGGCGTGAGCCACCACCGCCCGGCTATTTTATGTTTCTTGCTGGTTGAGAGTCAAGAGTTTCAACACAACTGACAATATTCACTTTTCTGAGGGGTATCTCAAACAAGAGTTTCAAACAATCAGTAATGAACTATACTTAAAACCAAAATGCATTAGACCTTTGAGTTTACCCTTATTGATGTTCCCCTCTCACTCCCAAACCTGAACAATGCACCTCATAAACAACTTTGCAATGTCATTTTACATAAAAAATTCTTTAGGCTAAGAGAAATAGTAGGGGCTGGAGAGAGGGCTCAATATTCAAGAGCACTTTCTGTTCTTGCTGAGGATCTTGGTTTGGTTTCCAGTACCCACATGGCAGCTTCAGTTCTGACAGATCTGTCATCCTCTTCTGACCTCCATGGGCACAGCACACACTGTATACACACATGTTCAGGCAAACACTCATGCACATAAAATTAAACATAGTAAACCAACTCATTTTTCTAACACTTATTAAATTTTGCTTCATCTTTGAACCTGCTTGTAGGTTACATCCATTGATCAGCATAGCTTCAAAAGCCACAAAATCATGTGCATAGCTATTGTTAAGACACTAAACACATCTTTCTTTTTCTTTTAGTGGGCATGTTTCAATTTAAAGCATGTGCCGTCTCTTTCTGAATAAATATCAAATTGTTCTATATTGACTGTGGTGGTTTAAATGAAAACGGCCCCAATAGGCTCATATGAAGTGGCACTATTAGGTGTGGCCTTGTTGGAATAGGTATGCCCTTGTTAGAGGAAGTGTGTCACTAGGGTTGGGCTTTGAAGTTTCAAATGCTCAAGCCAGGCCTAATCTCTCTCTCTTCTCTCTCTCTCTCTCTCTCTCTCTCTCTCTCTCTCTCTCTCTCTCTCTCTCTCCCTGTTACCTGCTGATTCAGATGTAGAACCATAGCTCCTTCTCCACATACCATGTCTGCCTGTGCTCCACCATGCTTCTATTTGTGACTAATCTATTCAGTAATAGACAAAACCTCTGAAGCTTTAAGCCAGTCCCAATTAAATGTTTTCCTTTTTAAGAATTGCCAATGGTCATGGTGTCCCTTCACAGCAATAGAAACCCTAAGACAAACTCATCTTCAAATTCTTTCCAGTGGGGTAAAAATCTGGCCGCACCAGAGTAGAGGTTCTTTGGGGGAAATTCCTCACAGCCAGCTGCCTAGGTATACATCTCCCACTTGAGGGAACAAGCTGGGGCAAGAATGACATTTCAGAAACTTTTTTGGCTGGCTAGTGAGTCAGAAAGTACCTAAAGGGCTGACCCTCAAACATCCTGCCCTAGAGCCTAGAACACACGGTCTCTTGTTAGTTTCCTAGCCCTGAGTCTCACAGCTCAATTTTGGGAGCTGTGCCAAAAGTCACATGACTTTTCCTGGGGAACAGAGATAGGGCCCTGACAGACCAAAGAAAGGAGTTCATCTAAGTCCAACTTGGTGAACCAATGAATTTCTTGGGGATACTTGTAAGAGCATGGGTGACTGACTCCAAGACACCTACACCACCGGTAAATCCCACGAGCAATTAACAGATAGCTACATTATGGAAGAGTCACACCCTAGTCAACTGTTTATCTCTAATATATATCTGGGAAGGAAGAGATTTCATGAGGATCTGGTGACAGCTTGTAAGCCTCATGAGCCTCCGACTCTTGCCCTTCCTTCCAGTAGAGAGTATTAATATCCCAGATCTGGTGAGTGTCTTCTGTGGATGATTACAACTGCTCTGACTGATGATGGCAGTGGTCATGTCCAAGCCAGAGGAAACTGATATAGGACAGCTAAATGGAGTGGTCTAGAGACATTCTAGTGGGGTCCCACTGTCCCTTCCCTATTATGAAGGCTGCTCAGGGACAAATGCCTTTGCAAGATTAGGTTCTAAGAGCACTTTTCTTCAAAAGGTTACAATAGCTAGAGGTCACAGTTGTGACCTAGGCACTTCTTTGCCTGGTGTCCCCAGGGCCTTGGACTGCCTAGCTATTTTTACTGCTAGTCTGTGAAATGAGCTCTTTGTCTCTTGCTCTGCTAGTGTCTGTGATGCTGAAGGACTCAGCCAGCAGTGACTCAGCTGATTTGCCTTCTAACATGCCTGAAGCAGTGTAGCAGAGGCGGAATGGTATGGAATCACTTTGGAAGCAAGGTTTAGTCCTCTAGTCATAAGGAGGCCTGGCTTCTCGCCTATCGAACCCTGTAGAGAGCCAGAAGAGTTAGGGTCTGGGCCTGGATTTACCCTAGGAGTGTAGCAGAGATAATGGGCATCCTGCCTGCTCAGAAAGGATTTAAGAGGCTTGCAGAGTTTTTACTGCAGCCTAGCCTTCAAGACTCTTCTCCCACCAGGCAGCCAGAATTAGTGATGAGGAGTCCAGCTGGCAGGTGATACAAATCAAGAGATATACGATGTCCTCATAGCAAGACTGGGACAAGAAGCAGCCTTCATAGAAAGTCGAGGAAACAGCAAATCCCTCAATCAAACAAACCAGATCCAAAGCAAGAAGCAGCCCCATGAGTCAGAGCCTAAGGTGAAAAGGAGAGACTCAGAAACACCTTCATTCATTCATCACTTGATGCTGGGCACTGAAGATACACAGATCAGTCTTGGCCCTGGAGGAAATCCATATTTGACTTTGATGGGCAGCTATATATATATATATATATATATATATATATAAACAGGGACTACAATCAAACATGGTTAAAGCTATGGCACGATAAACATGGGGCCTGTGGAGTGTGAAAGTGAGGCTCTAACTCTGCCTTTTGTGAAGGAAAGTCTATCCTTTGTAGTAGAGGTAAAGTGGGGAGCTGTAGCCATGGAGGCAGAGAAGCCTGTTTGGGGCACTGTGGATCATTGCATGGGCCTGGTTGCTGATGAGCTTATGCAGTCAATGCTGCAGACACTGATGAGAGGCAGAGAGAGGATGTACTCCTGACTGTGATGCTCTTGATCTTACCCAGAAGAAAATACAGGTTGTCGCTCCACAGCCTTAGCATCTGCTCCAGCCAAATGACACTTCCTCTTAAGGAGAGGAGATGGTGACAGCTAGCCTCTGTTGTTGTTTTCTTCTTATAAATGTAGGATGCTGACTTAGCCTGACAAAGGAGGAAAGACATCTGACGCAAGAGATAAGGGGAGACTGAACTTGGTAGGTCCTTGTGAGTCCAAGACTCATCCTAAACCATACAGGATTCCAGAGTAAGGGCAGTGTGACCAGCTTTGGCATATTGATTATTCCTGCCCAGCTGATTCAGGAAAGAGAAGGAGCTAGACCTGCAGCTGGGAAAAGACCTAAATGGAAAAGAATAAGAATTAGGAGATGATATGGGTATATAAGTATGTGTATACTTACATACATTTTACATACATATATATCACATATATAAAGAGCACTTTCAAATCAATAAGAGAAAGAACATATTAATTGCCTGTAATCTCAGTACTTGTGAGACAAAGACAGGAAGATTTTAATTAAGTTCTTGGCCAGCCTGGTTGACAGAGTGAGACACTGTCTCAAAAACAAGAGAAAAAGAGAGGAAAAAAAGAAAAATTTACAAAAGATAGATGTAACTACCAGAATGCATGTTGATAACTATTAAGCACATAAAACACTGTATATATGCAAATATACAGCTATATATCTGTATTTCATTAACAAAGTGGTGAATTATAACCATAAAATATAATTCTCATAAGGAATAAAGCAGTGTGCTTTCTTTCAATTTACAAAACTTTTGTATTCTTTGTGTGTGTGTGTGTGTGTGTGTGTGTGTGTGTGTGTGTGTGTACTATCTACTCATTCTTCTAGATCATCTTTCTCATAAAATTTGGCTTTTTCTAATTGGTGAATATGAGCTCACTATGTATATTATTTTAACTTTTTAATAGCCATACTTGTTGCAATTTTTTTTCTAGTTTTTCATTTGTATTTGGACTTTATTTCTGGTATTTTGGTTATACAGAAGCTTAAATATTATGTGAATATATGTTAGTCCATGTTATGTTGCTATAATAAGACATCTAAGAGTGGGTACTGTATGACTTTTTGGCTTACAGTTTTTTGGTTTTTTTTTTTGGTTTTTCAAGACAGGGTTTCTCTGTGTAGCTTTGCGCCTTTACTGGAACTCACTTGGTAGTCCAGGCTGGCCTCGAACTCACAGAGATCCGCCTGGCTCTGCCTCCCGAGTGCTAGGATTAAAGGCGTGCGCCACCACCGCCCGGCGGCTTACAGTTTTATAGGCTAGGAACTCAAGAGCACAGTGTTGATGTCCGTTCAGCGTCTGGAGAGGACTTCCTGCTACTTAATAACATGGCAGAGAGCATCCCACAGAGAAACAGTTGGCCAGCTGCAGGCAAGCCTGCAGGGCATTTTCTTAATTAGTGATACATGTGGGAGGGCCCAGTCCATTGTGGGTGGGTAGGGGGGCATCCCTAGGCTGGTAGTCCTGGGTTCTATAAGAAAGCAGGCTGAGCAAGCCGTGAGGAGCAAGCCAGTAAGCAGTACTCCTGCATGGTACCTGCATCAGCTCCTGCTTCCAGGTTCCTGCCCTGTGTGAGTTCCTATCCTCACTGCTTTTGATGGACTGTTAGATGGAACGGTCAGTGAGTAAACCCTTTCCTCCCCCAGTTGCTTTTGGTCGTGGCATTTCATCATAGTAATAGTAACCTTACCTAGGACAAGTACCAAGGAAATGATGGCTGGAGCGATGGCTCAGAAGTAAGAGCACTTGCTGCTTTGGCAGAGGACCAGGGTTCAGTACCCAGCACCCACATAAGTGCTCACAAACATCCATAACACCAACTCTAGGGGATCTGATGCCCTTTCTGACCTCTATGGGGACCAGGCATGCACACGGTACACATACATACACGAGGCAAAATACTCATACACATAAAATAAATATTCTGAAACAAAAATGAACAAAAGTACCAAGGAGAAAGTGCAAGAAATCACATAATCATAATAACTCACAATCACACCTACACTGCAATTAAATACTTTCTAGGTGCCCAGGACTATTCTAGCACACGATGTAAACAGTATTAGTCTCTTATTTACAGATAAAGTTGAGGCTCAGAGAAATGGCTCAGAGTTATTTGACTAAAGTTAAAGAACCAAGAGAGTAGTACTGGGTCCTGGGGAGCTGGCTTATTTGATAATGCATGTGCCAGGCAAGCATGAGGACCTGAGTTCGATCCCCATTTAACCCATTTTTAAAAGCCAGATACAGCAGCATGCTTGTCATTTCAATGCTGGAAGGCAGAGACATGCAGATCCCCGGGGTTTGCTGGCCAGCCATTCTAGCCTATCAGCAAATTCTAAACCTGGGGGAAAATATCCAAGGTTGTCCTAGGTCCTTAACACCCATGTGCACACCTGTGCAAGTGTGACCATACACACACATGCATCTACATACACGCAGGGATCTATCCCCACAACAATAAAAAGTGGCACTGCCAGTATTTGAACCTGGACCATCCTTGTTCCTTTGTTTTGTTTATAAGAATATTTATGACCCTGTCTTGACTCACCCTTTAGCTCAGGGGGAGTCACTGTTTTCCCACTAACAGTGGCAACAGTGAGTGGGTCAGTACTTCCCATTTGTTCTTCCATTTCTTCCGGATTTCTCTGGATCCCCTGCACACAAATGAGTCACATGAGCACTCTTTGGGTGCATTCAGGGATCTCCTGCCAAATCTCCCTTGCCAGGAAACGTGGCCTTCAATCCTTCCGCTAGGTTCTCAGGGGCTGCGTCAGATTTAAAGTATAAAGGGTCCCTTGTGCGCTGTCTTCCAGCCAGCAGAGCTAGCAACTGCTGACACAGTCCATGTAAGGTTTGGGGCCTCAAGGAAAACGTCCTTCCCTCACCATTTTTTTTTTTCCAAAGTATTGATTCAGATTTTTAGTTTCTGAGCAGAAATTCGGAACTTTATTTACCAGCTTCAGAGGCTTTGGTAATGCTCGAATACCTAAAATTGACCAGTCTATAATTGAATTGAGTTATTTGGGGGATGTAAAAATACACCGTGCAATTTCATTTTATGTGTTGCTATTTTTATGTAGGCCAGAACATGGGAAAGAGGAAGGGAGGCTGCACTGTGCTGCACAGAAGGAGCACGAGAAAGAACACATGGGGAGGAAGGAGGTGGGCTGTAATTATCGCTTGCTTTTGCCAGCTACTGTACTAGACCTGTCCTTTAGATTCTCTTCTTTAATCTCCACATCCACCCCGAGGCATAGATTTATTGCACTTCATGGATTAGGAAACTGAGGCTCAGAGAGTTTAAACATCGTGCTTAAGGGCACAAAACTAGTTCATGCTGTGCTGGGAGTTGAATGGCGTCCTCTCAGACTCTTAGTGTGTATGTGGGGGGGTGGGCGGGGAGGGTACAGAAAAGATGAATTGATTCCAAAACTCAAACTGAAGCCTAGCAGAGAACGGGAAAGATAAAGTGAAAATAGTCAGCAGTGAGGGAAGAGGAGCCTGACAGAGAGATCGAAGGAACTGTGCACACTGTTGTAAGAGGTGTGGCTTCTGAGCTCTTATCTAGAACAGGGCCGGAACAGGCAACAACAAAGCCGTGAAAATAGGAAGGGGCAGGGTCTTGCTGAGAAGAAATGGGTGTTCAGCAGAAGTTGGAAGGGACTGAGAGAAAGTAATGGGGTTGGTAAAAATGGCTGAAATATGTTATATACATGTATATAACGGTCAAAGAGTAATCAGTTAACTAATTAATTAAAACTAAGATCACGTTTCATGATTTCAGTGAGGTACTTACTGTTTTTTATGTACTAAATGTGACATAGTGATAAAGGTAAAATGGCCTGCAAAAATCTCTGTCACTGTTCCTTCAAAGTTCGTAGCCTAATGGGAGACAGTGATCTGAGTCATGTGATCATGCAAATGAATCTGAACTAGAGTTTAAATAAGTGCTGCAGAAGCAATGTATAAATGAGAGCATGTCAAGTAAGGCTTCCATGGGAAAGCTTCACTTGTGCTATACTGAAGGATGAACAGAAGTCCGTGACTTTTCCTGTACGTCTGGTCTCAAGGCCAGCTTTCTCCAACTTCAAAACCAGTTACAGAACATCTTCAAATCTCTATCTGTTTTTAATGGACTTATCTGTTTTTAATTTTTACCCCCCCACACCTCCACGTGTGGGGTGTGGTTATGGGTGTGTTTGCGTGTCAGTATGCATGTGAGAGTGCTTATGAGAAGGTCGGAGGACAACTTCTGAGAGTCAGTTCTCTCCTACCACGTAGGCTTAGGAATCAAGCTCAGGTTGTTAGGCTTGGCAGCAAGCACCTTTACTACGGAGCCATCTGGCTGGTCACCGTCTGTCTTTCTCTTACATTTATAAAGTAGCTTGTAATTGTTTTGGGACTGCTCATATAAACCAGAATAATCACTCCATTTCAAACACAGCTTATTAACGACTTTAATTCCTTTTTACTCAGCCATATAATATTAAAAAAAAAAAATTCCAGGGCCTGGAAAGATGGCTCAGCAGTTAAGAGTACATACTACTCTTACAGGGGACCCATGTTAGGCAGCTCACAACCACCTGTAACTCCAGCGCCAAAAACATTAAATGCCTCTGGCTTCCAAGGGTACTTGTAACTCACATACACATACCCACACACAGACATACATACATGCATGTTTTTTTAAATCTAAAAAAAAATTCCAGGAATTCAGATGTGAACATCTTTGGGTTATTGTTCTGCTTCTCACATCATCGGTCCATTCATTCATTAATCTATCTTGCTGGTCATCCACCAATCTCACTCTTTGGTTTTCAACTTGATTATATATATATAGCAGCATCTTTGTACATTTATCCAAGTGTCTACTTGGATATGTATTCATTAAACTCCTCATTCACTTCCCCGGTTTTCATTTATCACCCATAACAGCCATTGATCCTAATTTGATTTATCTGCTCAATAACCCATTCATCTACCAGTCATTCATGTATCAATATATCCATATATTCAACCTCTCATCTGATTAGAAAGCTATCTTTGTATGCCTTGCCCCTAACCATTTAATTAATCAAACTGTAATATTTCAAGATCCATTCACACACATATACATATGCACACACACATGAACACACTCTCACAGGCACACACACACACAGACACACACACAACACACACACACACAACACACACACACACAACACAGTTTGGACATACTTACCAAAATAAGTCAGTCTATCTGTATCTTTGCTGTTTGTCCTCAACCATCTTCTTTTCTGATCCTATCTCCAAATGAATTGAAATTCCTAGTGCCTAACCCTGGTTCCTACCCCCGACTCCATTTTGCCTGCAAGTACTTTGTACTGATTGGTTGCAATGTGCCTTCCCTGGATCTTACTTAGTTCACAGAGTCTTGATGTTGTTAACTTTGAGTTGATCCTACTCATACCCTGGAAAAAATTCAAGCAATAAATAACCCTACAGTATGTGAGAATTTGTGTAGGGATGTCTTGGATTAGAGCTGTGTGTCTGAACAGTTTATCTATGACTCCCTGCCACTGATTCCATGAAAAGGCTTTTCCATAAAACCTATACGCCTCACAATTTATGTTATTGTTGTTTTTTCCCCCAAGAAGACAAATGGTACTGTAAAAATATTTGTGATTTGATGGTTAAAAAAGCATTTTGTAAATAGTTGAATAATGAAATGTGGCATTTAAAGATCTCAAAAGTTGCCACTACATAAGGAAAAACAAAATAAATATGGCTAATTTTATTTTTAACAACAAGTTTTGTTCTCCCTCAGACATTCCCCCCAAGGTGCTATAATAAGGAAAAAAGCGTGCACTACTGATGTAAAAGCATAAACAGTGGCAGTAACTATAAAACCACAACTCCCAAGCACAATACAATTGTAATTCACAGTTGTCAGGACTGCTAATGGTCTCACCGCAGGCTGGGACATAGATGAGGTGGGCTGTGGTTACACAAAGTCCCAGCACTCAACTAAGATGCCACCCCCTTCTCTGCTGCTCAGGAGAGCACATCAGAATTCAAATTAATGGTAATAACATTATTTTAAAGATAACTGCTCCTCTTTATTTTTTTTTAAGGTAAAACAGGGACTGGGGTTATGGCTCAATCTATAAAGCAAGTACTTTACAGATTGAGTAAAGTATAAGTAATTGAAATTGGATCCCAAGCATCCATGGAAAAAGCTGAGCACAGTACATCTGTAATCCCAGAGTTGGGAAGATCGAGTCAAGAGGATCTATGATGCTCACTGACCAGATAGTCTAGACAAATAGGTGAAAGACCTGGTCTCGCATGATGATGATGATGATGATGATGATGATGATGATGATGATGATGTAGAGAAAGACTAAATAAGACATCCAACATCAACCTCTGACTGTCACATACAACACATACATGAACCCTCAAGCACATGTGCACACACATATGCTCCATAATGCATGGAAACCTGCATGCACACATATGTATGTAGCTTGAGTTTTCCTGCCTGGCCCACGGTCAGGACAAATCTCTCTCACCTGCCAGTCCCACAGCCACTCAGACCCGATCAAGTAAACACAGAGACTTATATTGGTTACAAACTGTATGGCCGTGGCAGGCTTCTTGCTAACTGTTCTTACAGCTTAAATTAATCCATTTCCATTAATCTATACATTGCCACGTGGCTTGTGGCTTACCGGTACTTTACATCTTCCTTGTCCTGACGGCGGCTGGCAGTGTCTCTCTCACCCAGCTTCCTGTTCTCTCAATTCTCCTCTCTGTTAGTCCCGCCTATACTTCCTGCCTGGCCACTGACCAATCAGTGATTTATTTATTGACCAATCAACAACACATTTGACATACAGACCATCCCACAGCATATGTATACACACATACAGAGCACACACACACACAAACATGTAAATAATTCAGACTGTGGTATTTATTAATTGGTTAACAACAAATTACTGGGCATATGCTATATGACTGACCATGTCAAGACATGATCAATGAGAAATGTGGCTAAATGGTTGCTAGATTCCTGTGTGTTTATGGCCATTAAGCTATCATGGGCACAAGTTCACCCTAGCAAGAAATTATTTGGACATGCACACAGGAGATTCTCAGTTTGATTCCTCATAACATTGTGTCCCCCATTCATATTTCTTTAGGGGCTATAAGGATATCTTTCATGGCTGCTATCAGACTTCAAAATTGGCACTGTAATGACTACCCAAAGTTGTCAAGGATTCTAGAGTCACACTGCCTGCCCAGGGTTAGCCTCAGCTGAGTCTCCTAATTTAGTAACTCTAAAGCATACGTGTGTGTGTGTGTGTGTGTGTGTGTGTGTGTGTGCATGGGTGAAGGCTGGAGGAGATGGTCAAGTGTCTTGCTCTGTGACTTTCTACTTTATTCCCTTGAGACAGGATCTCTCAATGAACCTAGAGCTGGGCTGGTAGCCAGGAAGCCCCAGCAATCATCCTGTTTCCACAACCCCTCCCCACAGTGTTGGGGTTCTATTCCCTGCCCTTGCCTGGCTTTTTATATGGGTCCTGGGGATTTAAACTCAGGCCCTCATGCTTGTTCAATAAACGCTCATATCCACTGAGTCTAAGTCAAGTATACTGAATTCGAGGACTATTTCTTTCAACTTAGTTAAGTTGTGGCTGTTCCTATTTCTAAATTAGTATTATATATCTGCATTAATCAGTTCTTCAGATAAACAAATAGGATGCACATGAGTACACACACACACACACACACACACACACACACACACACAGACAGACAGAGAGACAGAGAGACAGAGAGAGAATAGGGTTTGGCTTACTTGATTTTGGTGGCCTACAAGTTCCATTACCTACTATCTGTAAGATTGAAAAGATAGAAAACTGGAAAATCCGATGTTGAAATTCAATGAGTTCAAAGGCCTGAGAACCAGGGAGCTGTGGAGGTGACTCCTAAGCCAAGCCTGAAAGCTGAAAATCAAGGTGGAGGTAGAAGAGGGTGTGGTTTTGCGTCCTTGTCCTAGTTTGCCTCCTGTTGCTGTGATGAGACACTGGCCAAAGGAACCTTGAGGGAGGAAAGGTTTACTAGGCTCACAGGTTACAGCCTACCATTGAGGGAAACCAAGGCAGGAACCTGGAGGCAGAAACTGAAACACCACTTACTGGTTTGGTTTCCATGGCCCAATCACTAATGAAGAAAATGCCCCCACAAACTTGCCTCTAGACCAATCTGATGGATGCATTTTCTCAATTAAGGTTCTCTCTTGCTGGATGACTCTAGCTGGTATCAAGTTGACAGAAAACCAGCCAGCACAGTCTGAGAGCAGGAGACTATGGGTGTCCTACCTCATCCACAGAGAGGATTTGTACCTCCTCCATCCTCTTGCTTTACTTGGATGGGCCCTCCAATGGATGGAACCAACAGAATGCTTACCAAACATTGGCAAAAGACATTTCTCTCCTACAGTCTTCTTATTCAAACACTAATGTCTTCTCAACACACTTGCAACAGACACACTTAGCAATAATATTTGTGGGGTATGTATTTGTTGCGGGGTATGCATGTGAGTGGACGTGCATGTGCAGATGTTTTGGGGTATGTTCAGAAGAGTTTTGTGCATACATCTGTGCATTCCCATATGGAGGTCAGAGGTTAACAACTGATATTTTCTGCTATCACTTTCTACCTTACCTTAAGATAGATTCTCCCAGTGAATCTGGAGATCATTGATTGGCTAAACCGGCTGGCCAGTGAGCCCCCAGCACCAAGATCATCAATAGGCTAGACCTGCTGGCCACTGAACCTCAAGCATGGAGATCATCGATTGGCTAGACCTGCTGGCCAGTGAGCCCCCAGCACTTTCCTGTTTCTGTCTTCCAGTACTGGGTCTATAGCCACACCCGACTTTCTTTGTGAGTGCTAGGGATCCAAACTCACATCTTCGTGCTTGTGTAGGAAGCATTTTATCCACTGATCCACAGAAATAATCTTTTACGTTGACTGTTGAGCCATCCCTGGGCCCAGTCAAGAAAACAAACAAAAATTGGTCATCACTCCTGAGTTCTACAGACAGTCTTCATTTTATTCTTTTTCTTTCCTAGTGTATGTGTTCCTTTTTCTTATCCTTCTGTGAAATCTTGGCCTTAATTTTGCTATGATACCTTCAACAGGAATTCAGGGGAGCCTAGAACCCTAGATTGAACTGCTGTGGATGTGGCAGCTACAGCCTCATTTCAACACTGGGCCAATGGCTGGTAGTCTGGGATAGGGAAAGCTCTAGATTCCTCCTTGCAGTGATGTGCCTCAGTTTTACCTACTATAAAAATGAAGTTAATGATTTTTTCTTTTGTAAGAATTAAATATGTTAATACATGTAAATCAGCTAGAATGGTGTCTGGTGCATATTAAATGCTCAATAAACACTACAGTTGTCAACATGACAGCCCATGTTTTATTATCACAGGAGCATCCTTCCAACTTTCCTCTCTTCTAGGGTGTACCTCTGGAAGATACAAAAGAAATGGAGATAAACTCTCATGAACTCAGAATTTTGCCTACAGTAATGAAAACATAAGACTCAGGGCTAAAGAGTTGGCTCAGGAATTGCTACTCTTCCAGAGGACTTGAGTTGGATTCCCAGTAGTCAAGTGGCTCACAACCTCCTGTAACTCAAGCTTCAGGAGATTTAACATCCTCTTTGGCCTCTGAGGGTACCTGCAAACACATGACATACATACATATACACAAACATTTTTGCGAAGAGAGAAACATAAGAATCATTTAAAAATTGAATTGGATAGAGAAATACAACTTTTCTGCCACCAATCTGATTCAAATTGATGGTTGGTCTAGATTTTTCTGTTATTACTAGGTTTGCTGAGTGGGCCTGAAATATGCAACAACTTAAAGTATCTGGATTCAGGCCTCATGGTTAGACAACACAATTTTGGGCAAGCTTATATGAGTTTGATTTACATTAAAATAAGTAAATTATTGTTATCACTCATATCATCAAATACTAAATAAAGTTATTACCTGTTGCATAGTAAATTGCCTCAAAGCTTGGTTGTCTAAAACAGCAACAAACATTTATTTTCTCACCCAGTTTCTGTAGGTCAGAAATTTGAAAATGACTCAGTTGGGCACCTAAGCAATCTCTCATGTCGTTATGGTGATGATATTGCTTAGGGGTGTACTATCTCATCTGAAGGTTTGACTCAGTGTGGAGGGTATGTTTCCAAGCCAGCTTGCTCACATGCCCATTGTCAAGAGGTCTCAGGTCTTTGTCTCATGGATCTCATGGCATGGCTACTTCCATTGCAAAGGATCCCAAGAAGTAAGGTGCTACAATATCATTTCTGAGTTAGCCTTAGAAGTCACACTGTCATTTCAGCAATATCCTACTGTTTGCCAGTCCAACTATACTCATGAAAAGACAATAGCGGGCTTTCTATTGGGCCACCAACCAGTTCCCAAATCATGACATGGAGACTTATTAGTTATGAATGCTCAGCCTTATCTTATGCTTGTCCCACTAGCTCTTATAACTTAAATTAACCTGTTTCTCTTCATCTACATTTTGCCTCAGGACTTTTTACCTTTCTTTCATTCTGTATGTCCTACTTTCTTGCTTCCTCTGTGTCTGTCTGTCTGTCCTTGGGCATCTTCCTCTCTTTCTCCCTCATTCTCTCTTCTCTTCTTTTATGAACCTAGATTCCTTCTCCTACTTACTCTCTCTGCCCACCAGCCTTGCCTATCCCTCCTCTGCCTCGATATTGACCAATCAGCTTTTTATTAGACCAATCAGGTGCCTTAGGCAGGCCAGGTGAAACAGCAATGTATCTTTATATAATTAAACAAATGCATCATAAACAATTGTAACACATCTTTACATTTTAAACAAATGTAGCATAAACAAATGCAACACCTTTACACAGTTCAAGTAATATTCTGCAACGTAAACAAATGTAACACATCTCTGCCACTTTAAAGTAATATTCCTCCACAAGACAATACAGAGAGTCAAATGGCAGTAGTTAGATACTTGGGAGGCATCTTGGAGAATGACAACCACGCTTCAGCAAAAGCATGAAAGCAAACTCATTATTTTTCAGAGAAACTGCAGTGTGTTTTCCCTAAGACGTAAAATGGTGTTGCTTCTTTTATTGTCCATTTGCAGATGGTGGCCTCTCTAAACTGGTCAGCAGTGCCGGAGGTAGAACCGCACACATAAGGGAAAAGACTCCACCGCAGCTCGAGGCTTAGCTACAAAGTTTCAGCTTAAGCAAGCTTTTATGGCAAAAACGGTCTAGCTATTGTTGCAGGAATGTATGCCACTGAGTGAGGATCAAGGATTTATGAGGCTGTTTCAGGGTGGGGTGACCAGCGTTTTTAAAAATTCCTGCCCAGGAACATTTGAGGTGTGACTTTCCATAAATCTCAGTTACTGAAAGTGCCTATAGTCATTATACGTGTAAATATATAATGAATAAAATGAATAGAATAAAAATGCTAGCAGGGTTATTCAGAGATGAGTATGAACTCTGAGGCTCCTTAAGAGTTAAACCAATCGGATTGCTACATGAGGAATGGCGGCTGTGAGTCTACAGAAGGTACCAGAAGAGACGGGAGGTCTCCCAGGCCCAGAGCAAGATCAGTGACATCACTCTAATCAATGTAACTCAAATGTTTCAAAAAGACCAAGTCAGTGAAGAGGGTGCTTAGGGAAATGGAGCAGAGGACAGAATGTAACTGTAATGTAGCAATAAATAGTGAGCAGATACCATGTGCTAAATCCTGTGTGTGAATCATTTAATCCACACAATTCTAATAGTTGCAACAAACTTTGTAAAGTAAGTGAATTTCTTAAGGTACCAGAGCTTGGATGTCCATGAAATATGGAGCATTACAGAGCCTGTAGGGTTAACTATCCTTTTCTAGTTCTGTCCTAGGGAGTGGTAGTTCTGGCAGGAGGACCCCAAGGTGGCTGATTCCTCCCCATGCTGATCCACAATACACACCAGCTATTAGCATCATTTCCTTGGCTTTAGGGTCCAGATTCCAGAAGTCACCTTTCAATTCCAACTCCTCTCTCCATAGAGAGAAAACAAGGTTAACATAGGATCAGATAGGATAGCTTACACAACAGGAACAATTTCCAAGGGAATTTATAAATATATGTGTTAAATGCAGAATCATAAAATATTTCAAACATACAGAGAATAATATACAAGATTGCCCAGGCTGAGTGTGGTGGCATGTGTGTATAATCCTGACATTTGGGAGGTAGAGGAAAGGAGATCAGGTATTCAAGGCCAGCTCAGCAACATAGCCATTTCAAATCCAGCCAGGGCTACATGGGATCCTGTTTGACAAATACAAACAAACAAACAAACACAAAGTGGTAGATCAATGGGTAAAGGAGGTGACTTGTAAATGTGAGGACTTGAGTTCGATCTGCAGAACCCACTTTAAAAACCTGGCCGTGGTGGCATGTGTTTGTAATCCCAGCACTGGGAAGGCAAAGACAATAAGAGGGCTCACTGGCCATCCTGTCTAGTGTAATTAGTGATCTCCAAGCCAAATAAGAGTTCATGTCTCAAAGGAGGTGGACTGAGTTCTTGAATATGATACCCAAAGTTGTTTTCACATATACATGTACCCACACATGCATGAACACATACATACATACACTTTTTAAAAGGGGAGGGTGACAGCACCCTTTAAAAAGGTAATAGAGCACTTGCCTCATATACATAATGCTCCTATTTCAATGCACAATGTTGGAAATTAGGGGTAGGAAGAGTTCAGCCAAGACTAAATTTTATTAATATTTGGTTGTGTTTGCTTTAGAGTTTTCCCCAAACTCTGAGGGGTTAAAACATAGGAACTTTGTCCAAAGACAGACAGACTTGAAACCAGCACACCTGTAAGTTTCTGGCAAGGGGCAGCATGAGTGGAAATACCCTTGTGGTCACAAACGCTATTTCTTTGGAGGACAATTAGGGTGGCAGCTCTACCGTGCTTCAGATCTCACTCAGCTCAAGGACAGTTCTTTTCTGGTTTCCTTGACCAAAGAAGATCCTTCTAGCACAATCTCACCACCATGTAGCACCCCTTTGTGATATTTGACTTTCAAGATGTTAAAATTGTTTCTGTGTTTGTTGAACTAATTCCCATCCTTGCATAGACTTCAGGCTCCATAAGGGCAGAGCATATCCCAAATTTTATTCACTGTTGCACCTCCAGCAGCTAGAACAGTGTTTGTCAGTAGTGGGCATTTAAAAAAAAAATCAAGAACTTTCAAGGTATGTATTCAATTTTTGAACACCAACCTCTTTAGACTCTCTCTAAGAAATAAAAACATACAAAGATTGAATATGAAAGTCCATAGAAGTACTATTCATAATAGCCACAAAGTAGAAACAATTTAAATGCCCATCATATTGTGTGACTTTTCCTGGGAAGATGTAAAACAAAACAAAACAAAACAAAACAAAAAACAACTACAGATACGTTAACAATGAGAAAACAAAGATTCTGTCTAAGTCCAGCTTAGTGAACCAGTAAATTATTGGGGTTTCTTACAGGAGCATGAACAACTTGAAGGTAGCTGTATCAATGAAAAGCCCACTCCAGCATACTTTAAAAAACCATGAAATATGCATCCCTTGCTGGATAGGCTGGAGAATCTCTTCTCCCCAGCAATTGTTTACTGCTTGTATAATCTTAGGTAGGGGTCTTGTAGATCTTATAGGTTTCAGGAGTCTGAGACTTGTGAGTTTCCATTAATTTGTGAGTCTTATGAGCTTCCCTCCTTCCTCTAAAATGAAATCATTACACAAAAGTGTCATAATCAGGCTTAGTAGTACAGCCCTGTAATCCTAGCTACTTGTAAAGTGTAAGCAGGAAGATGCAAAGATCAGTTCCAGTCTGCATTACTGAATTCGCTGAAGACCAGCCTGGGCAACTTAGTGAATTAATTTTCCAAACCAAAAACAGATAAAGAGGACTGGGGGTGTATGGTAGAACACCATCATTCTACCTTGTTCTCCATAGTAGAACACTTGCCTAATGTGTACATAACCCTGGGATTGATCCTCCATGCTGCTAAATAAATAAGTCAATAAACACCCACCATTTAGTGAATGAATAAATAAAAAGTAACATATCCATTAAGATGGCTCATCTCCATGGTCAGCTGACACTATCTAAAAATCACTTGGGAAGAGAATGTAAATGAGGGTTTTCTAGGCTTGGTTTTAGGGGATCATCTTGAGTATGTAAATCAATATTGGAAGACCTGCCTGCTGTGGGTGACACCATTCCCTAGGCAGGGGGAACTTAAGAGTGTGGGAAATGAGCTGAGTACAAGCACTCATACATTCATTGTTCTGTTTTTGATTACGGCTGTAACACGGACCAACTCCTTCAGGTTCCTACCACTGGGACAGCCCTGTTATAATGACTATAACCTGGAACTGTGGCCTAAAACAAACTCTCTCTCCACTAAGTTGTTTCTGATAGAGTATTTTAACGCAGCAACCCCAAAAGAAACTACGACGCCCATACAATGGAACATTGCCTACCAGTAAAGAAACAATGAATTAACAAAACACCCTACAGTATAGATGAGCCATAATATTTCATGTTATATGAAATATGTCAGACATGAAATACTACATATAGGAGGGAAGTAAATCAATGGCTGTGTGTGGCAATGAGGAGCAACTGTGAATGGGAATTTGGTGGGTGATGGAAATACTCTAAAGTTGAATTATGGGATGGTTGCTTGACTGTATAGATTTACTAAACATCATCAAACTGTTCACTTTTTCAGTAGACAAATTATACAGTATTGAATTTTGTACCACAATAAAGTGGCTAAAACGGTTTTAGAAAATCAATCTCCTTACTTAGACATTTTATCCAAGTGTATGCTCTGTGGAACATTACCTTTGTGGGACATCGACCTAGTTCCGCTAGTTGAGTCTATCAGCTCTTTAGTGATAGATCTGATTTTTAACTTGACACATAGAAAATACCATATTTCCCAGCCTCCTTTGTGCCTTGGAAAATCTATGCAAGCAAATTCTAGCCCACAAGATGTAAACAAAAGTGATGGGCAGTATTTTCAGAGAGACTATTGAAGACAGCCCCATGCTTTTCATTTTTTAACCATCTCTTTTTTTCCTTCCATGGACATCAACTGTCATCTTGGAACATGAAGTGAAGACTTAACGCTAAAAAAGATGAGGCAAAAATATTGAAGCCTGGTTTTCAATGAATGTACGATGCCACTATCAGACTGCTTCCCTCTTGTAGTTCTTATACAAGAAGAAAATAAATTTCAACACTAGTATTCCTCTGCAATCATTTCCTTTAATTTTAGAGTTATTTTTAAACACTTTTAATTATGTGTTTGAGTCCAAGTACCTCAGTGGCCAGAAACATTAGATTTTCCTGGAGCTGGAGTTACAGGTGGTTGTGAGCTTCTTAAAGTGAGTGCTGGGAACTGAACTCAGGTCTTCGGAAAGAACATTAAGAGCTCTTAACCACTAAGCCATCTCTTCAGCATCTTTTTGCAGCCATTTTTATTATATGTAGCCAAATTTAATCCTAAGTAATATCAGTTGTAGTGGTTGTGAGATGAGAAAAGAGTTCTGTGGTCAAATAATTCTAAGAACTATTAAAGTTTTACAGACTTTAATAACGCAAGGTCAGTTGAGAGTTTGGGTGTATGCTAATAAGTAGTTCCCAAGAACACCCGAAAAAGGCTACAGTACACACAGCTCCTGAAAAATACTCATCCCAAAGCACTTGGTTGAGCATCTCATGCGATGAATGATTTGGAAAAATGGAAAGTGTTGCTTTAAAAAAAATTGTATTTTTGGCTCTTCTTTTCTAATCCTTCCTTTTTCTAGACAGCTAGCGAGATCACCCTTAAACATAAGTGTGACGAAAGGACATCTTAACTTGAAATGCTTGAAGGATTCCTATAGGACAAATCAAACTTCCCTTTTTCATGCTTCAAAAGTTTATTTCCATTTACTACGACATAAGGACACAGATTCCACTAAAATTAAATGCATACAAATCAAAAGTTCTGCAGAATGTGAAACTCTGAGAACATTTGCTAAGAATATGGTCCCCCCTACCCTCCGTGCTTACAAGTCAGGCCAGTACTTCAAGCATTCGCATGTTCTACCACTGTGCCATCCCATCTTGGGGCACACTGATCAAGGTTCACTCCACAGGATGGGTTCCTGGAAAAGCCCAGTTCCAGGTGAGGCTACAATAGCTCAAATACTTCCTTTGTAACTTGGTGCAGTTGACCTTGAGTGCATTTGATTGTTTTTTTGTTTGTTTGTTTTTGTTTTTGTTTTTCTCAACTTGTCACAAGCCAGGATCATGGAGGAAGAGGGACCCTTAAGTGAGGAAATGACCCAGTTAGATTGATCTGTGGACAAGCCTGTGGGTCATTTTCTTATATTTTTGGTTGTGAACCTAGCCTTTAACAGCTGAGCCATCCCTCCAGCCTGGGGCATTTTCTTGATTGATGATTGATGTGGAAGTGCCCAGTCCACTCCGGGCAATGCCATCCCTGAGCAAGCCAGGAGGAGCAAGCCAGTAACCAGTGGTCTTTTGTGGTTGTTGCTTCAGTTCCTGCTTCTAGATTCCTGCCTTGAGTTTCTACCCTGACTTCCGCCCCATGATGGACTATAAACTATAAGCTCACAGAAACCCTTTACTCCCCAAGTTGCTTTTGGCCATGGTGTCTTATCACGGGGACCTACTTTTTTCCCTTTAAATATGTATTTTAATTTATTCTTTGATAATTTCATACATGTATATGATTTTTTTTTTATCATATCCACCCCTCACCAGGATTCCTTTCTAGGATCTGGTCTTTGCCCTCTCACTAGCCTTACTCTGGCGATCTCCCTCAATATCATGGGCCTTGTCAGCACTGAGACTGAACCATATTTTCCCTAAATCTCTCCATCTCTGCACATGCCACTCACCCTTCCTGGAGCACTTTCTACCTGCTACCTTGCCTCCTATTTGATTTCTTTGCCTTTCAGACCAGGCTCAGATATTAGCTCAACACATTCATTCATACGTTGAGCAATGCCTACTATGTGCCAGATGCTATACTTGTGCTTGAGTTACAAACATAGTCTCTGTCCTGGAAGGACAGGGAATTCAATGACATCAGACAAGTCCTGTGTTCGTCAGGGTGTGCAACTGGATGCAACAATCAACCTGCACATCTAAGCCACTTGACACTGTTTATTTCTTGCTCACAGAATCATCCAGTGCAGTCAGGAACCCAGGCTCACACTATTGCCATTTCCTGGTTCTCTGGGTAATCGTGCTTATGACCAGCAGATGAGGGAACAGAGCAAGCTTGGCAGATCAACAGGAGTGTTTAGGGGATGCCCAGAAAGGACAGAAATCTTATTTCTAACACGATTTACTTTTCTAGGGGTCAGTCAGATGGGCCTACTTGATCACTGAGCGGAGAATGAAATGGACTGGTGAAAATAGCCTCTTCTTCCTTCCATAGATTTAGAGAACAATGGCAAAGCTCATGGTGTAACTGAGGAAGCAGAGAGTGAGTAGAGGCAGGAGACTGAGAGAATACAGCCAGATAGCTTCTGTCTCATGCTTGTAGAGTTACTATCAGAAAGTTCTAGAAGTGCAGCACACCTTTCTGAGGTTACCCTTTTGAGTTGTTGTGGTGGTATTGTGTTCCCCAAAATATTGTGCACCCTAATAAACTTATCTGGGGTCAGAGGACAGAACAGCCACTAGATAGACATAGAGGCCAGAAAATGGTGGCACACACGCCTTTAATCCTATCACTTGGGAGGCAGAGATCCATCTGGATCTCTGTGAGTTTAAGGCCACACTGGAAACAGCCAAGCATGGTGACTCATGCCTTTAATCCCAGGAAGTGAGCCTTTAATCCTAGGAAGTGAGCCTTTAATCCCAGGAAGTGATGTCAGAAAGCAGAAAGGTATATAAGGCGTGAAGACCAGAAACTAGAAGCTTTTGGCTGGTTAAGCTTTTAGGCTTCTAGCAGCAGTTCAGCTGAGATTCATTCTGGATGAGGACTCAGAAGCATCCAGTCTGAGGAAACAGGATCAGCTGAGGAATTGGCAAGGTGAGGTAGCTGTGGCTTGTTCTGCTTCTCTGATCTTCCAGCATTCACCCCAATAACTGGCACCAGGTTTGATTTTATTAATAAGACCTTCCAAGATTCATGCTACAAGTTGAAATATATGTTTTTCCTCCTGGAACATTCTGGAAGCAGGGACATTGCCATATGGTACAGAATTCTTCTATCTCTGGTCTCATCTTTGATTAGGCCTTTGTAGCCTCATGGTGTCAACTGACTCTTCTTACAGCTGCTGTGGCAAGCAGCGCTGAGTGAGGTCCATTTTGACTTCACAAAAGTGGATCCTGATAATGCTTTGGCTCATGGCCTTCCTCCCAGTGTCCCTGTTGACATTGTGTTTGGGGACACCACAGAAGCTTGTTTGGCATCTAGCCATGAATAACTGATGTTAATCCCTGCCCAAGGAATGATGAGCTGTGAGTCAACTTCCTTCCTTTTCCTGCCCCATAGGTAATACTGAGACTCATGTTATATGGCTTCTGAGAGAATTATTCCTGAGCGGAAGCCACCAGCCACAATTAGAGCAGGCCAAACTAGCAGTCATTTTGGAATTTACTTCTCGTCCATATCTTACACTTATTTCTCACCCCTGTAGTACAGAACCAACTTCTACTTCTGGGTAGAACTCAGCAAAGAGTAGCTCACTGCTGCCTCACAGGACCTCAGCTGCTCTGAAAGTGCTTAAGAGCTAGATTCCACTAACCCTACTCAGTTCTGCAGACCTAGTCTTTCAAGGCTAAGCCTGCAATATCTTGTCTTCTGAATGTAGCCTCAGGCACTTCCTTTGCTCCTACGCATTCTACTAGGTTGTGAATCCATCATGGACACCTATTGATTCCTTGTCTTACCACTCAACATTGTGTCTTTGTGTTTTATGCTATTGACTTTCCTCAAAGTTTGAGAATGGCAATTACTATCAAGTCTACCTTTCCTCTCTGTCCAGCTCCTGCCCTTCCCGGGTTCTCTCTTGCCTTTGTGCCTTGTTATATAAGTGCTGCTCCCTCTGTCCAATTTTTGTTCCTCTCAGTCTTGTCCCAGGAATGATCAGTTCATAGATGCCAGCCCCTTGAGGACTGTTGAGAGCTCCAGACCCCTTGGTCCTGGTATTTGAGCTGAAGGGGTCTGACCACCAGCTTCCTGGTCCTTCAGTTGTTGCAGCAGCTGCCTTAGAAGGTAAGTAAGCTATCCTTAAAGAGGCCAGAGCAAAGAGGACGGTTAGCTACCAGTATACTCACTCACCACTTTGGCAGGGTTGGAGATCCTTGAGATCTATGTCTCTCTGCCTTGTCCCAAATTAGACTACACATTCCTATGAGACAGGGATGTTGTCTGCCTTAATACCTTGTCTTTGTATACAAAACAATACCTATGACAGAGCTAGTACTAAATATCTAAGTGAAAAGAGGAGGAAGCAGGGGCTGTGAGACATTTTGACCATCCTTGAAACAAATGAAAGAAGGTGCCAGGTGAGATGGCTATGTGATGTGGGGCTGCTCCTTGTGCATTTTCAAACTGGACAAATCTCTGGGATCAAACAAGAAATGAAGAAGTGTCTTAGCTAGGATTACTATTGCTGTGATTAAACACCAGACCAAAAGCAACTTGAGGAGAAAAGGGTTTATTTCCTCACAGTTCCATATAACAGTCCATCACCAAAAGCAGTGAGGGCAGGAACTCACACGGGGCAGGAACCTGGAGGCAGGAGCTGAAGCAGTTGCTATGCAGGGGTGCTGCTTCCTGGCTTGTTTCCCATGGCTTGCTCAGAACCCAGGACCATCAGCCCAGGGTTGGCACCACCCACAATGGGCTGGGCCCTCAGGCATCAATCACTAGCTAAGAAATTGCCCTTCAGGCTTGCCTACAACCCGATCTTATGGAGACATTTTCTCAGCAGAGGCTCCCTCCTCTGATGACTCTAGCTTGTGTCAAGTTGACATAAAACTAGCCAATACAAGAAGTAAGACTCAGAAGAGGATTAGGGCCACAGATGAAAGACACAGGAAAACTGGGATCTCTAAGAAGCTAAAAATATTCTCTCTCGGGGTACAGGAAGGCTGTGATAACGGTGTGATTACCCTTGACACACTCAAACCATACTCATCTTAAACACTTCTGACAAACTGCCCTTGGAGTCATCAGACTTAGCTCATTCCTGCTTTAATTAAGGTAAAATGAACTTCTAAAGTCAGAGTCCAACCACTCCCCCCCCCCCCCCTTCTTCTTTAAGTATGCACTGGGGAAACACTCCAGATGAGGCAGGCAGGAGTGAAGAGGAAAAGTGATCACTGGGTCCCAGGGTGGGAAGGATGCTATGAGGACTATTCAACTAGGCAGGGTAGGCTCCAGATCCCTACTGCCCTAATTGCTCCTCCCCCATCTCTGGTCTGATTTCCTTTCTCTCTCCATCTGTTTTCTTACAGCATTCATCACTACCTTCCCCTGTATTCATTTATTTATTTTATTTATTGCCTTTCTTTTGCCTGTTCAGTGAGAGCACGGGCTTTGTCCTATTGACCGCTATATCCTACTCTCAGATCAATGTCGGGTATTTAGTGGGCACTTAAAAATTAGCTGCTAAAAAAACGAATTACCGAAGATAACAATTGGTTGAATCTCTGCCATATGCTAGGCCCTGTCCTTGAGGATGCTACAAGGATGGTAACGGAGATAGGCCCGAAAATAAACTCGGGCTCAACTCCTGATTTTACTGAAGCATATCCAATGCGCGCTGCAGGATCCTCAGGGCTGGAAAACTCCCGGGGTGTGCAGGGCCCTGGGAAGAAGCTCCTTGTGTGATAGGGAGCCAGGCAGAGCTGCAGGAGAAGCAGCTGGAGACAGACGATCCGGCTCGTCGCTTCTCTCGGCCTCTCAGCATCTTCTTTTCCTGTCCGCTGGGATCCTTTGCTCTCCTCGCGTGAGTGTACAGGATCTGGGCACCAGCGGGATCCTCCCGTCGTGGGACCCCAGTACATCCTCTCCCATCCCAGGAGAGCCAGCCCCGGGTTTTCTAGCTAGCTTGTCCACTACCTGCGAGACCTCCACCTGCAGGTTGAGCCTTGGCTGCTTGCCCGCTAGCCAGCGCCCGGGTCCCCGCCCCCTGCTTGCAAGCTGAGGAGTGCAGCAACCCGCCCCGCCCCCTCCGCCCGCGGGACCCCAACCCCGCCCCGCCCCCGCGGCCCGACCGCTTCGTTCCGGGGGGCGGGGCCGCGAGCTGCTCTGTCTGCAAGGCGGGGAGAGCCAGGCTGGGAGGCGGGGCGGCCCCGGCATCGGCCAATCAGCGCCGCGATCACATCCATGCAAATACGAGCACAATGGAGCGAGCCCATCACTCGCTCCTGCAAGCAAGCTTGAAACGGGCTTCAGTCTGAGCGGCAGCCCAGATGACCAATGACTCTGTGTTTTGGGCCAGCAAAGCCCAATGGCGCGGCGGGGAAGGCGGGCCTGAGCTGGGTTAGGGTGTCCTTGCAGGGTGTCTGAGCTAAACTTCACCAAATAATAGCTGTTTGTATTTTGGCTGCTGCAGGAGCCATTTTAGGTAAGTTCTTCTCTTAACTTTTTATTTTCCTGCCTGGCCCCGCCGGGCTGGTCTTGCCCGCGGGGACCCTGTCTCCGCCCCGCTGGCAGGGATGGGGCTGCCCTATGAATGGACCGGGGCTGAGGGGCCGCGGCGGCGCGAGGCCCGGCCGGGCAGGGGTCCGAGCGCGGCCGGCGGGCGCGCGGCCAGGCCGAGGGCCCTGAGGCCTGAGGCGAGGGGCTTGGCGTCCGCCCTGCCAGGCTGCCGCGCGCTCCGGCCGCCCGCCGTCCTTGGGAGAGCGCTGCTGCGGGCCGCGCGCCCAGGTTCGGGGTCCCGCTTCTGACCCCGAGCGCGGGCCTTTGCGGTGGGGCGGGGCCTGCCAAGGCTTCCCGGGGGACCCCGGCGGCCCGCGGCGCGTGAGGGCCGCCCCCGCGCCCGCCAGCCGCTGCCGCCCCCGCGGAGAAGTTGCTCCGTTCCGCGTCCTGCGTCTGTCTGCAGGGGTGAAGGAGGGTGGGCCGGTGCCAGGCTGCTGCTCCGGGAGGGGGCGGGGGCCCCAGCGCGTCCCCGGGTCGCGCGCCCCTCCCGCCGGCTCCTCACGCACCAGCGCGCACTCGCCCCGAAAATTGGAGCCCTGAAGACTCCAAGCCACCAAGCCACCCCGCTGCCAAGTTTGGTGCGTTATTAGATTGCATGTTAGAGCTTGCAAAGAAAAGGGGGTGGGGGGGGGAAGAAAAAGAAAAAAAAAGAATCTGTCGCCTTCAGGTATTTATTTTTCTTCTCTGTTGAGAAGTAACGGAGAATGTCCTTCCTAAAATTTCTGAGGACTATGCCTGTCAGATGTGCAGAGGGGTTGGCAGCTCCTTGGGTTTTAAAACGAGGTTATTAGGAAATCCCCTCACTAGTGAGAGATAATTGAAATGTGAGTTTGTTTGCAGCTTCAGTTTTATTTGATCCAATTAAAAATGCATAAGCAAGCACTTTATATTTGTGTACATAGAGTATTCCTAGTTTCAGTTATGACTAATATGACTGTGGTTTCACGAGTGTGGGATCTAATAAGGCAGTATAATTCAATTTTGAGCTCGTAGGCCCGTGTTCTCCAAATTAGGCTTTATAGACCATTAGTAATCTGGCCAAGGTTTCTAGTGAATCCCTGGCATCTCTGAGCATCTTTCTCTAGGGCTGTGTGTTCCTTATTCTCCACCCCTTAAAAAACTGTTCATTTCTGCTGTAACAGATTCAGGAACAGAGAAAATAGATATTTTAAATATTGACAGTTTTCAGAGTGTTTGAAATATTTTGCCTAGGATTTGATTATTTCCCAAATGGTATATAAGAATATCATGCCAGTAGGCCCCCATATTGGCATACTTCATGGGGATCTGCTTATGGTGTTTTTGGAAAAGTCTGGACAGATACCACTCTGTTCCCAGAGCTTTGAATGCTCAACTTACTGTGATGGGGTGAGTGGGTCTGTCCGATTGGCTGTGCGTGGCACAGTAGTTTAGCTGGAAGCCAAGTTGGAAGATCAGGTTGGCAGTCTCCGAGAGAGTTTTTGTGAACTTTGTGGTTCTCTGGCAACAGAAAGATTTCAGATCTGTGTATGATAAAATGATTAGGCATGAGTTGTCATGTAGCAGTGATTTATGCCAACCAGAGCAGGTGGTTTCACAAAGGCCTGGGAAAATGTGGAGTGGTATGACTGAATTTGGAGTTCCTTCATAGATGGGTTAGTAGTCTTTCTATATTGAAACTTTTCTTGATGAGTGGATGCTAGCATTAGGACCTAAGTTTGAATCTCCAGCATCCACATAAAAAAGTTAGGCATGGTGGCTAGCGGCCGTAATCTCTGGGGCTTGCTGTCCAGCCTAGCTGAACTGGTAAGATCCAGAGAGACTTTGTCTGGAAAAATAAGGTGGTGAGATTGAGGAAGAAACTTTGGCTTTTGGCCTCCATTTGCATAGGCACACATACACAAACACACACAGAAAGCTACTAACTGGCATACATCCCTCTCCTCACCCTGTTGTTGGAATCTCCACTTATGGTTAAGTAGTTTGAGGTGCTGTTCCTGGTGCGTGTAGTCTGTCTTGGTGTAGTGAAGTTACTTTTGTGTGTCTGTGATGTTACAGTTTCCCTGGAGTCAGAGTTTTTATTTTTCTTTATTTTCCCATTTAGCTTCTTCATTATAGCACTGTAAACTGGATATGATTTTACCCCAACTTTCAAATATCTTTATAATTATTTTTATAGTAGCATAGTAGGAGTCCCTCCTCAGTATGTAACTTCAGGCTAGAGGTTGAAAAACCAGTTAGAAGTGGAGTGAGAGAACCACAGTTAGGCCTTCCATTTCAGGAAGATCCACTAGAGGTTTTTTGGTATTTACTGGTATACTTTCCTTATAATTGTCTCAAATAGCAAAGAGAATATGTAGCAGGATTATATCTCTTTAGGAAATACATCCAATTTATGATTTTGCCAGCTAGATATTGCAGAAGATTTATCAGAAACAATATGCCCTGAGGCCACTGTATCTTGGAGATTTCTTTGGTTTATTTAAATATCAAAAACATTTTTGGTTTTCTTGGAAGCATGGCTTAATCCCAAGCCTAGCTTGAGGTTATGCTCTCTTGTGTTAAACCATGAGGCTTTCTAAACTCAGACTTCCTTCTGCCATTGCCTGTGCTCTCCAACTTTCATGGGAAGTCTGTTGGTAAGGACCAGTGGGTCTCACATGTGCCCTTTGAACAGGTTAGAGGATTCAGAGTCTCTCAGCAAAAATACCTTTAGTACAGGACAGTGACGATATTCACATCCCCTGAAGAAATTGCTTTCTCTATTCCACTTTCCCCAAGGGTTACATTGTTTTTTGCAAAGCCTGCGATAGTTTTGTTCTTAATAAATATTTAGTGAGTTTCTTCTACCTCCATTCCTCCTAAGAGCTGTGATTTAGTTCAAATAAAAAGCTACAGTAGATTTCATAGGGTTGCCTGCATTCTTCTTTGCCAGATTATAATACCACAAACTCCAAAATACATAGAGTAATAGCTAGGGCTAAGGTATCTGCTCCTTAAAGATCATTTATTGCAATAGAATGTGGCATAGTTGTGAGACAAGCAACAGAGAACCAGCACTGACTGATTGAATACTAGTGGGTGCTGGAGCCGTAGGATGTTAGGGTCCCTTGCTCTATAGCCACTTCATGAAGCTGGGCTGCAGCTCAGCAGAACGAAGTAACATGTTCAAGGCCATTAAACTAGGAAAGGATAGAGGCAGAATTCAAACCCAGATCCTTTAGATCCAAAGCAACTCCAAAGATTGCTTTAGGAGCTTGAATGTATCCTCTTGTTTTAGTCGTGTGGTGCTAGGTCAATGAACATACTTTTCCTAAGTGTACATCCAATTTTACTTTGCTGTTTCAAAACTTTATCACTGAAAGGGGATGAGAGGGACACAGTGAAGACCCAGTCGCCCTTCTCTCTGTAATACACTTAGGAGTTTAAGAATAGTCTGGTGCACAGTAATCATGACGTGTAGAGGGAGAATGCAGTCACTTTTCCATGCCAGAACGTTCTTTCCTTTCGTTTGTGTTGTGGAGGCGTTGATACCCTCATGAGAAATTCTGCTACTTCCATAAAAGTCCTGAAGGTAGTAAAATAGAGTTATTTTAAAATACCCATTGCTGTTCCTATCCTGAACTAAATTGTTTGGATAAAATCCAGAGAAAAACATTTTGTCTGTAGTACCTATGTTGGTCAGTTTCTATAGCTTGTGGTAAAGTCTGTGTGTCCTCAGTATTCTTTATGTCCTTTACTGTTCCTACTCTGTCCTGGGAACTTTAGAATATGTAAGGCATGTGTAACATGATTAAGCTACTTTTGGAAGTTTTTAAAACTTTGAACTTCTTTTCCCTCTGTAATCATGAATGTCTTAATTTTTTTTTAAATCTTTATGTGTATGAGTGTGTACCATGTGAGTACCTGGGAGTTACAGATCGTTTTGAGCCACATGTAGGTCCTTTGGGAATTGAATCCAGGTCCTGTCCCAAGAGTTACAAGTACTCTTAACAGCTGAGCGATCTCTCCAGCTCCTGACTTAAAGCTTTTTAACGAGGAAAAAGCCCTGGTCTTTCAGCAGAATTACACGGTGCTGTTATCCATTACTTTAGAACTTAAGACGATATTTGAAAATTGTGGGAGCATTAGGAAGTAGAGTATTAGAATCTTTTCAGGGTGCGTTTCCAAACAAATGGAAAGTGATGAATATGTACTTGAGTTTTATAAAGAATCAGGAAGGATATTTCTTTTTCTTGTGTGTTCTTTAAGGTTTTTTTTTATAAGGAGTATTCATTCATCCATCTAGTTTTATAGGTAAAATTTTTTATCAAACAGTTACATTTTTAATATATTTTGGATTTTTTTATATGCTATGTGACCACTTTTTTTTTTTTTTTGGAAATGTATGTGTGAGAGTGTGTGTGTGTGTGTGTGTGTGTGTGTGTACATTTGTTTGGTTTTCCTTTTATTTTTATGTATTTATTTTTGAGATAGGGTCTCACTATGTAACCCTGGCTGGCCTGGAACTCACTATGTAGACCAGGCTAGACTCAGACTTATAGAGATCTATCTTCCTCTGCCTCCCAATTGCTGGGATTAAAGATACACACTACCATGCCTAGCTGGAAACATAAATTTTTTGAATCCCAAGATTGTTTATGTAAGATTGTTTGTTTCTCCACCTGTCTTCAGGTGGAGAAAAGGCCTTTCTAGTTTGGTAGTAACTTTTTCATCAGTCATTGGTTTGTCATTGAAGGCCAAAGAATAGTATGGAGATCTATTGTCATTTGTGGTTCTCATATTATCCCCCCACTTTTTCTACCCACATACCAAAAGTTAAATTAAGACTCATTGATTTAAGTCATTCCAAAATAATTGTCTTGCATGTGTAGCCTTGGCCTCCACCATTTGGACTGGGGAGGTACTTGTACAGCATTCCCAGGGGTCATCCCTACACTTCTTCCCTCTCTGTGCTCTTCTGGAAGATTTCCATGCCCGTTCCCCTTCCTAGGGTCTAAGGTTGTGGGAGTAAGGGGGCAGTTGTAAGACAGCCTTAGAGGGTTCTGGACTTCTTGGTGTCAGCCATCTGCTTCTACAGACAGTAAGGTTAGCAGGATGGTTGTGGAAAAAGCGCATGGCACTTTCTTTCTTTTTTTTTTTTTTTTTGTTTTTTTGTTTTTCAAGACAGGGTTTCTCTGTGTAGCTTTGCGCCTTTTCTGGGACTCACTTGGTAGTCCAGGCTGGCCTTGAACTCACAGAAATCTGCCTGGCTCTGCCTCCCGAGTGCTGGGATTAAAGGCGTGCGCCACCACCGCCTGGCTCTGCATGGCACTTTCTTACTCTGTCCTTTTCTTTATTCCTTAAGTCATTTTGATAACGCTTCAGTCTATATATGCGGATTTTCTTTTTCCTGAACCCAAAGTAAACAGCCAAGGCACTTGTCTTTATACACATACACTTAAGGAAGAAACAAGCCAAACAGGTTCTTGTTATAATTAAACAAAATACTCTTTTTCGTATCTCAAGACTTCTATGTAGTGTTGTACAACTTCTATGAACATTAAGTGGCGTTCTCTGAAAATGTGTCTAGTTGATCATGCATGTATATCAGACTCCGTAAAACCAGCTATTACTGTAGAAAAGTGTCTTATTTTTAAGGTTCTTGGGTCTTACTGTGTGATTTATTTAAAAACATTGATAAAACAGGTCTAGAGCAGTAAGAGACTCAGAAGAGTACCTCTGGCAGGTCATTGAACTTGGGATTTGGGATTTTCATGGATTTTCTTTTTTTTTTTTCTTTTTTGGTTTTTCGAGACAGGGTTTCTCTGTAGCTTTGCGCCTTTCCTGGAACTCACTTGGTAGCCCAGGCTGGCCTTGAACTCACAGAGATCCGCCTGGCTCTGCCTCCCAAGTGCTGGGATTAAAGGCATGCGCCACCACCGCCCGGCCGGATTTTCTTTTTATAGAATCAATTTATTGGACTGGAACACAAGAGAAGAATTAGTTGATTTTTCTTGATATGTAGATTAGATGGTTTGGTAAAGGTCACTGATTCCTGTCAGGCAGTGGTTCTCAATCTGTGAGTTACAGATTGAGAACCCTCTTGGGTTCGAAGGATCCTTTCACAGGGGTCACGTAAGACCATTGAAAATCACTGATATTTACATTACTATTCATAACAGTATCAAAATTAGTTATGAGATAGCAACAAAAATAATTTTATGCTTGGGGGTCACCACAACATGAGGAACTGTGTTAAAGGGTTGCAGCATTAAGGAGGCTGAGAACCACTGCTCTCAGGGCTTGTTCTTTCTGGGTGAACATAGTGAAGAAGTGTTCCTGGGCTGTTTGCTTTGAGTTCAAGAAAATAGAGTCAGTGTTCTCAGAAGTTCTTTGAAAGATAATGCCTAATAAGCTAAGTCCAGATCATAGGTTTTGTTTACTGAAAGAAATTTTGCATAATTTAACAGACACTTTATTATTGCTTGTTGTGTAGTTTGGCTTAACAGTTCTTGCAGTGTTAGTAGTTCAAATTCAACTGTTAAATTCCATGAAAGCATTAGGCTGTCATCTTTGCTGGTCACATGACAGAATTAGCTCACATTGTAAGTGATGACATCTGTTGGTTCTGTTGACGTTGCTGTGACAGAAAACCTGACAGAAATAAGGGAGGGGGATTGATTCTGGCTCAGCACCTAGGGGAAGGCATGTTGACGAAGCTTGGTGGCCAAGTTGTGGTTGTGTCAGCAGGCATGTGAGAGGTGATTTATGTTGGTGTTAGTTAGGAAGCAGAGAGACATCTTTCTGCAGAACCCAGTAGCTCACAAGACAGCAGCCTGCCACCTCCAGCTAGTTTCCACTCCCTAAAGGTGCCTCATCCTCCCAAAGCAATGCCACCATCTGGGACTCAACTTTTCTACACAAGTGGTCAATGGGGACAGTCCACATCCTGACCCTGCCATCTCTAGATTGCCTTTAAAAGCAAGTTTGGTAAGATACCATGTTAAGGATTTAAGGGTTTTCTACTTAATGAAATTAACCGTTTTGCCTTGAATTGTAAAAATACATTGAAGAACTTACAGAGGTTATGAAAAATTAATGGCAAAGATGATTGTAAAAATATAAAATAGGACCTAGATTTGTGTAGGCCTGAACTGTTGCGTCTTTTTGTTGAGTTGTGTACAGTACTTGTAATAATCATATAGACACTTTTATGTAGTTCCTTAGAAAATATATTTTTCCTCTTAAATCTAATAATAAAAGTATTAACTTACATTGTTCTGCTTGATGTGATTCCTCCCCCAAGGCCATTTTTTTGATATTTTATAGACGTATTAGCCTATGGTTAATTGGGAAAGAATAAAAATGAAAACTAGCCCTTTACTGGTAGAGAGCAGTTGTGCCAATGTTGAGTTACTTCACTGCTGTGAAGCTTGTTAGTGAAGTAGGTATTGGAGAACCAGGAGTTTATTGCAGATTTTTATGAAGATTGACATTTGAGAAATTATTCTAAAACAGCATTGCCCATTAGAACTTTGTGCTATGATGGAAATACCAAATGAGTTATTAGCCATGTGTACTTTTAAATTCCTCAAATGTGGCTGAAGAGATTTATTTATTTATTTGGTTTTTTGAGACAAGGTTTCTCTGTGCAACAGTCCTGGCTGTCCTGGAACTTGCTCTGTAGACCAGGCTGGCCTTGAACTCACTGAGATCCACTTGCCTCTGCTTCCCAAGTGCTGGGATTAAAGGTGTGTACCACCACCTCCCGGTAATTTTATTTAATATTAATTGAAATTTTAAGTGGCTAATACCACTGATACAGAATAGCACAGCTTTACACCCTTTGTCTCTAGACACACACACACACACACACACACACACACACACACACCATTGTAGCAAAAATACATGCACTTTTCTTTTTGCTGGAAACGCAAATAAGAGATAAGACTATCCTTAATGAGGGTAAGCAAGTTATATAATTAAAATTGACATAATTTACCCATTTATATTTTCTGTTTTTATGTGAAAGTTGATTTGAAAGTATAGAGAATAGGATGTGTTTCATGAGACTTGAGAAACAACAAGGTGGCTAGTAGATTTGCCAGCAAAACCTCTTAACCTTTCTGCCTGTCACTACTATGCATGCCCCCCTTCAGCATGGCTTCTGATGTGTTTTCTTAATAAGATTTAAGGCAAGCAGCGTTTTAAATGTAGTATTGTAGTTCTCCAGTTCTTAGTAGAAATAGTGCTGGTGATGATGGTTTCCATCTTGTTAGGTCATAGGGTTTCTATTTCTGGTCTATTTATAAGCTAAGTACAAGGATGGTTTTGCAGTTTGTAGAGGAAACCATTTTTGATCATATTCCCCAAGTCTCCTTTGAAAGACTGTTTTTCTCTGTCCCCTTTGCAGCATGTTTTAAAAAGTAATTTGGTAAAAGAAATTTCTTTTTACTATTCAGGAATATATATACCTCTCCCTGCCCTGTGTGCTTGTACTTCAAATTTTAAACTTTGGAAACCTAAGGATAACATTGATTTTAGTATATTGATCAGTATCCCTGGCAGAGTTGCAAATTATTTTGTGATTGGCAAGTGGATAGAAGTTTGATTGTATAGAAGTCAAATTTGACTGAAGATCCACATGTCAAATCATCTTTTAAAAGTGCTGTCTAGTCATAATGAATGGGTCTAATCAAACAACAGCTTTATTAAACATATTTTCTAAATTTTAGTTCACAAGTGGGAAATTATTGGTCATTTGGGTAATGATTCTTACAGAAAGAGACAGCAAGGCCTTGCCCTGTGTGGTTTTTAGGCTTAGAATGCTGGTCAGAAGGATCCTTCAAGAGCATGGGTAGAGCTGTGCATAGAGAGCACTGTAACACAGCACTGTCTGTTGTGGTTATGGCACCAGTTAATGCTATATCCAGTCACTTTTCCCATGTGTAAATTCTTTTGAGTGATGGGTCTTATACTCTTGAGGCCCAATGGGTTATGATGTGTTTTCTGTTTAACTGACAATGACATGAATACCTGAGTAGTACTGATTTGGGTACTTGTCATTTTGAAATAAGCTGCTTCAGTTTTCTTTTTGTTTATTTGCATTTTTAAAAGACAGTCTCCTTGTATATCCCTGCCATTCTCTCTCTGATCTATATCAAGTGTGCACCACTATGTCTGGCTGGCTTTTGTGTAGTTTTTCTTCCAAAAGGATTGAAATTCTAGGTATCTGTGCATGTATTGGAGTTCTCTCTCTCTCCTCTCCACCTTCTGGCAAAGTCTCTGAGATCCCATATTAGCCTTAAACTTATCTAGTTGTGCAGAGTATGACCTTGAACTTTGAACCCCTCTTCTATTTTCTGAGTGCTGAAATTACAGGCGTATGCAAACATGCTTGCTTTCATGCAATGATGGGGATTGAACCCAAGGCTTTCTTGCAGGTTAGGCAAGCACTCTACCAACTGAGCTATGTCCCTAGCTCACTATGAGGTCTTGAATTGGGAAGCCCATTGATAGAATTGAAATCTAATAGTCTGCAAGATCCTATGCTTAAAACATTTGTAATTTTTCTTGCTTTAAGTATGTTCCCATGTTAAGATGGTGCTACTGACTGATTACATAAGCTGTACACAAATATCAGTCTTCTGATTTACCCATAATACTTATTCTTTCTACTCTTACCTGCTCTCTATCTATTTGTAGAGTTTCATGCCAGCAGGGTTCTTCCCTGGATATTCATGGCTGTGTGTTTCCT
The DNA here is from genome assembly GCF_949786415.1 of Peromyscus eremicus. Classification (NCBI taxonomy): domain Eukaryota; kingdom Metazoa; phylum Chordata; class Mammalia; order Rodentia; family Cricetidae; genus Peromyscus; species Peromyscus eremicus. The sequence continues at coordinate 134,515,605 of NC_081419.1, read as the reverse complement.
TTTGAACTGAGCTTTGTTGCTGCCATCATTAGTGTGGTTATGGCAGTTATTTCTAACTTGTGATTTAAGAGGATCGGATATTGCAAATATTGGCATTAGAACTAGATTTCTCAGAAAGTAAAGAAAGCGGTTTCTCAGTTTTCAGCATGTGGAAGAGTTGGAATGTACTTCTGAGGACATGTGGTCTAACCTTATCGTCTTATGAATAATGAAATGGGGTCCTAGTTGTGTTAGGATTTTGTGAGTCTGTAGAACTGGTCTGTGGCGGTTCTTAATTCTCTTTTTACAGTATAGGACTACCTCCTTAATCTCAACAGGTTAGGGTCCTGAAAACTCACATAGGAAATGAAAAAAAAAATTGGGGGAATTGGGGCTGGAGAGGTGGTTTAGCAGTTAAGAACACTTGCTGCTCTTCCTGAGGACCTGGGTTCTAGTCTCAGCTCCTAGGTGGCTCATAATCTTCTGTAACTCCAGACCTAGCAGATCTGACACTATTTTCTGGCCTGTGTTGGCACCAGATGTGCATTTGGTGCACAGACATAAATGCAGGCTGAACACCCATATTCATAAAATAAATTGATTAAAAAGAAAGAATGTGGGAGAAAGGAGTGCTTTGAAATGAATAAATCTATAAACTATATAATATTTACATTAAAATTTTAATTAGAATATGTATTAGATACCATTCTGATTTTTAAACAAATGTGATTCTTCTTTCTTCATCTCCCCATTTACCCTGAGAGATACCACCCCAATTATTTTCCTCTTTCATGTACCATGTGTCCTTTTGCTCCTGCCTTTCCTTACCACCTAATAGTACTCTTCCTTGGTCTCCTTAGATTTTTCTAGACTTTATCTACATGTACACCTATTTACGTGTGTGTGTGTGTGTGTGTGTGTGTGTGTGTGTGTGTACATACACACACATTATAGGCTAGGATCTACGTATGAGAGATAGCATGTTGTAGCCAGAAGTTTCTCCAGTCCCATCTGGCCCCCACAGTACCACAGCTGCTTATAAAGTAATCATTCAGAGGCTTATATTAATTATGAATGGAATGGCCTATGGCTCAAACTTCTTGCTAGCTAGCTGTTATAACTTAACCCATTTTTATTAATCTGTAAGTTGCCATGTGGCTGTGGCGTTACAGATCTGCTGGCATCTTGCTGCTCCTTGGGCAGTGGCTGGTGTCTCTTTCATCCCACCTTTCTTCTCTCTGTATCTCTACTTGGATTTCCCACCTGGCTGTAAGCTTTCTTGCCATAGGCCAAAACAGCTTTATTTACTAACCAATGGGAACAGCATATATTCACAGTGTACAGAAAGATATCCCACAGCACTTCCTCGTTTTTGTCTAATCAAAAAGGAAGGTTTTAACTTTAGCATAGTAAAATTATATATAACAAAGCAGTTATCAAGCAAGAATGAGTTATAATATTTAGTCTATTTATATTTGGCAAAATTAGAAAATATTCTATCCTCTATCCTATTTTGTGAGTCTATAAAGTTTTATATCTAATTTATTTTGTATCATGACTAAGGAAAGCTATAATTATAACTATCTAGTCTTCAACTCCATCAAAGACCCCAGAGGGATATATTATTACCTAAGGAAATAGGAAGTTCATTGTAAGCAACTTCCAAAAATCTAGAATGACAGAGACAGCTGCCTGGACAGTCATCCAAAGTTCCTCTGCAGTGTTGGGGCATCCATCTTCAGCCTATAGGCCTAGAGTTTCTCAGTCACTTTTCCCTGTGTCCTGCAGAATGTCTGGCAGTCTCCTCTGCAAAGCAGGAACTTGAAGGACAATCTCGCCTTGTTTTAGCAGAATTCAGTGGTCATTCTCCTATGGGTTCAGCATGTCCACTTTATATAACATCTTGTCAAGCAGTCCAGACAAGGACATTTTTTTTGCCCAGTGGCTAACTTTTGCCACAAAGAAAGCAAACTCCATGAGTTTCTCTGATGCCCATCAGCTTCTTTGAAGTAATCGGTGCTGCCAGGAGCAGATGTGTCTCATTGTCTGGAAAAGTCTTAAGTTCTTAGAACATTTTAGATGCCATATTCTGTAGGTCTTTGAAGTGTTTGGAGATTACCTACCTAATTGAAATACATCTTTGTATATCTAAAAAACATAACTAACATGACTATAAATTTGACTATCATAGAAGACTTAATTATTAAGCTGTATTTCTTAATTATACATTGCAATTTAGATGAGTTGCATAAACATAATACCTTAAACGAGAGTAGAAATACATACATATATATAGTATAACAAAACTAACTTTAAATTTGTATTAATAAATCAAAATCCATAGCAATGTAAAACATTTTTAAACAAGTTGTTGCTTTTTAAAAGTAGACTTAAGCCAGGCAGTGGTGGCTCACGCCTTTAATCCCAGCACTCAGGAGGCAGAGGCAGGCCAAACTCTGTGAGTTTGAGGCCAGCCTGGTCTACAGAGTGAGATCCAGGATAGGCTCCAAAGCTACACAGAGAAACTCTGTCTCAAAAAACCAAAAAAAAAAAAGTAGATTCAGTAATTTACCCTTTTATCCCATCATATCTACATCTCCTTTTTTTCTTTAGAAAGATATTGCATTTATAATCAACTCTCTTTAAATAAAAATAAACATTTATAAACAATATTTTGGGAATTTGGGCGTAGCTTTTCATACTACTTCCTGCTGATAGGGGCGCTGGTAGTCTTATGGGGAATCCTAAGAAAATTTGAGATAATGGTTAAGTCCTGGGAAGACTGGCTATAACCTTTGTTGATAGGTACCATCTGTTAAGGTTTAGGAGTTTTCTCTTTATCAAATCTGATCCATCTTAACCTGGAACAAATCTATAGCCTCTTGCTTTCTATGGAAACAAAAGCAGAGTTTCTTTTCCAAAGCAACATAACCTTAGATCCAAGTTTTGAAGTCAAGATACCTTTAAAATATATAAATATATATATATATTGGTTTAACTTTGCAGCCTTTACAATCAAATGTCTTTTTACAGTCAAAAACCCTAAAAACAACATAATCCAGACACTCTGTATAATATCCATCTTTATATGACTTTTTTATATTTATTATTTTATTTTTTTAAGATTATATTTTATTTTTATGACTGTCTATATCTTTTTTCTTTTCTCTCTCAAGCCTACATACCTTTTACATATATTTTAAATCATTTAGAGGTTTATTCCATCTGAATCTGACTTTTGTGTATCTATAATCCTTTTTTTGATCATTGTTTTAAACTGCAGTGTGGTTAGGACTGAAGTGGGGGCTTTGGTTGCTGACTCCACCCATCTCAGCTTCCCAACATGGTGGAGGTATCTTTATCAACAGCTCTGGGCAGTGGGTCTATGCTTCCATCAAGCAGCGTGTAGCCCAGAAACCATTTTTTTTTTTTTAATTAGCAAAAGCTAAATCCACCATGCAGTGCGCTGTTAGGCTTGGAGACACCTTTGTGTACCGCAGCAGGAATCCGCCATGCTGTCAAGCTGGCATGCCATGGCATCTCTGTATCATGGCTTGCCTGAGAGACAATAACTAGGAAGTTGTTTTTAGCTCCGTTTTAGAATCTTTTTTTTTTTTTTTTTTTTTTAAGCTTTCTCAAGCTTTGGGTAGAAATTCTTGCTCCATGTTGGGTGCCAAATGTAGCTAGAAGTTTCTCTAGTCCCATCTGGTCCTGCAATCCCGTGTTTCTCCTGTTCCGCCCGCAGCTGCTTATAAAATAATTATTCAGAGGCTTATATTAATTACTAATTGCATGGCCTATGGCTCAAGCTTCTTGCTAGCTAGCTCTTATAACTTAACCCATTTCTGTTAATCTATAAGTTGACATGTGGCTGTGGCGTTACAGGTCTGCTGGCCTCTTGCTGCTCCTTGAGCAGCAGTTGGTGTCTCCCTCACCCGGCCCTTCTTCTCTCAGTATCTCTACTTGGATTTCCCACCTGGCTGTAAGCTTTCTTGCCATAGGCCAAAACAGCTTTATTTACTAACCAATGGGAACAGCATATATTCACAGCGTACAAAAAGATATCCCACAGCAGCATGCATTTTTGTGTTTCTCAATTCAGGTCGCCTCACTAAATATTATACTTTCCAGATCTACCAATTTTCATGCAAGTTTCATGATTTCATTTTTCTTTACAGATGAGTAGTTTATTGTGTATATATGTACCATATTTTCATTATTCATTCATCTGTTGATAGACATCTAGGCTGGTTCCATTTCCTTGCTGTTGTGAACACAGCAGCAATAAACATGGATGTACAAATGTCTCTGTGGTAGGTTATGGACTCCTTTGGGTAAATGTTTAGGAGTGGTATAGCTGGATCATATTATAGTTCTATTTTTAATAGTTTGAGAAACTGCTGATTTCCATACTGGCTGTATTAATTTGCACTCCCACCAGCAGTGTATAACGATTCCTCTTTCTCTATACCCTCCAGCATTTGTCAGATTTCTTGATGATAGCCATCTTGACTGGGGTAAGTAGTTAAAAATACTCTTTAAAATAAAATGTTGAAGATGTTATCACTGAGACTGGGAGCTATTTTTATAGGTTTTTACTCTGTTTTCTCTTCTAGAAACCAGGGCACCCAATGATTTAACTTTCAAACCCTCCCATTTTTAGGTACTGCAGTGTGATACCCTTTTCTGTGCTGTAGGGTCTTGGTGTCCACTATGACATATGGAATGTGAGCCCTGCCTTGACTAAAGTTGAGTCCAGGGCTACCTCTTACTAGATTCAGTGTTGTGCTGCAAAACCTTCCACTCCTTTCTTTTTGTAGTGTTATCCTTCTTTGTTGCCTTCTGAAACTTTGCCTTTCCTAACATGATAAAGATAGCCCCTTGCTATAATTCTATATCCTTCAATCTCTAGTATTTTGGGAGTTTCATTTTTATATTTATTTATTTATTTGTTTGTTTGTTTGTTTGTTTGTTTGAGACAGGGTTTTTCTGTGTAGCTTTGTGCCTTTCCTGGAACTCACTTTGTAGCCCAGGCTGGCCTGGAACTCACAGAGATCTGCTTGCTTTTCCCTCCCGAGTGCTGGGATTAAAGGCATGTGCCACCACCACTCAACTTTTTTTTTTTTTCTTGTGTCTTGGGAGTTTTAGAACACCTTGATGGACTTTATGGATAGGATAGCTGCTCCGTAGTCAGAAAGATTACTGAATGGTGGTTAAGGGTGTGGAGTCTATAGCCATAACCTTGGCTTTTAAGCTCTGCTTCTTACTTCCTGTGTGTGAACCTTTGCTTCAGTTTTCCCATCTAAAGTGGAAGTAATATCTATGTCCTATGGTGGGCTTGAAGATTATGTTAGTTAATTTATATGAAGAGCCTGGGAGCAGTACCTGGCATTGCAGTCATGGTGTGTGTTGGATATTATAAAGATTCAGGGGGAAATCATTGGTAAGCTTTCTAGTTAAAGGTTTAATGTTACTTTTTATTTAATTTCCCTCTCTCCCCCCCCCCCCCCCCCGCAGGAATTTCTGGTGATATTCTACAAGGCATTTATGCTGGGTGGGAGGATCCTAGAACTTGTTTTCAAGAATTCATAGGGTAAAGAAGATACAAGATATAAACACCTGTATATAGATCATTGTGCTGTTACAGTATAGCTTGTGGAAAGTATCATAAGACAGGGGCTGTGGGAGCTCAAAAAAAAAGGAGAAGTTATATGAGGACATTGAGTGGGACTGGTTGGGCAGGCAGGATTGGGTGTATACAGACTGTTAGGGAGGTAGAAGTGTTAGAGGTATAGATCTGAGTCCTAGGGCACCTGATGAAGTTTCCCAAGACCTGCTCTGTGTCCCAAGACAATAAACTGGACTGGGGACATACAGTTAAGAATATAAATACAGACAAGTATATTAAGAATGGGGAAACACTGGGCAGTGGTGGCTCATGCCTTTAATTTCAGCCCTGGGGAGGCAGAGATAAGAGGATTTCTGTGAGTTCGAGGCCAGCCCGGTTTACCGGAGCAGAGTTCCAGGGTATCCAGAGCTACACAGAGAAACCTTGTCTTGAAAAACCAAAACCAAAACCAAACAAAAAAACAAAAACAAAAACAAAAAACCAGAATGGAAACACTCCTGAGAACAGGAGTGTGCTAGTAAGCTGAGAAAAAATCATGTTTACAAACAAAAACTTGGCCCCAAGCCTCATCATCCTTTATTATGGGCTTTTCATGATCATGCTCTTTTTGTTGTGTATGGCCTAGATGGAAAAGGAATTCTAGTCTTTTTCTGCCCCCTGGGTTGTTTCTTACATTAATCTTGATGTTTCTAGTCCTTGCTTGTCTGCCACAGAAGGAAGATTGGGATTAGAGGACCTTAAACCGTAGTAAATGTATCAATCACCCATTTAGTAAATGTATGCTGAATATCTGAATGCGTGGTGTGCAGACCTGGAGTGTAGCAGTAGACAAAGCAACGATTCTGCTCTTCAAGAGCCTATGTCCTAGTGATATCTAAACACATAGAAATGTAAAATGAAACAAGTTAATGAAGCAGAATAGATTTATTCGACTGAAAAAGCATAATGAATTTTTCAAAATTCTTTTTTAAACCTTAAAGGGACCCACAGCATCCTTGAGTAGCCTTTTCCTGGGTCAAGGCATAGTCTTTTCCTGGGTCAAGGCATAGAGTTTCCCACATTTGTAGTTCTCTGTCCCTTGCTTTTTCAGCTTCTCTAGGTATTTTCCTTCTTTTGAGACTTGAGAAAAAATCTCAGTGTTTCCTTTCTGTATTTCCCTTTCTGTATCTGCCTGGAAAGCAGCCTCTTTCATCAAGCACAGAGAAGTATTTTGCCTAGTTAACCAGTTTGAGTTTTCCATTGACTTGCCTGTCTTTTCTCATATTGCTACTCATTTATTTAGTAAACAATTATTGAATTTTTTGGTTTTCATCCATTTCTGAGCCCTGAGGATTTGAAGATAAATGCACATGGTCTTCCTGTCCTTGTGGGAAGCATAGTATGTTAGAAGAAACAGAAAGGTAAGCTGTTGCAAGCACTAAATTGAAAGAGTGCTATGTTCAAGGTTTGGTTAGAACAGGAGAGAGTAACCATCAATGTGGGGCTTAACCTAGAGTTAGTTAAGGCTTTTGCAAGGCAGACATTTTTAAATAGGTTCTTGGAAGTTGATTTGGAGTTTGATAATTAGTACCCAGGATTAGTGTCTGTGAGTTTGAAGAACCTTTCACTTGGGGAAAAGCCTGTATCAAAAGTGCATGGTGAGTTGTGGCTAGAACATTGGTAAGGGAGTTGTGGAGTATGTAGGTGGGAGGTGTAGGAAGTTGAGATGCTAAAAGATCATGGTGAGGACTTTTCATCTTGTGCTCTCAGGGAGATGTGACAGAGGCTTTAACCAGTGGCATTTTTTTCCATGCTTGGGTAGTAGAGGCTGGTTTAGAACAGTGGTGCTCAAACCTTGTACACTTTAGGATCACTTGAAGAGCTTTTAAAAATGCAGGTGCACAAACTGCACAGAATCAAATCACATTGGTGGTAGAGGGACCCAGCTTTTACATTTTTTTTTTTTTGTAACTACCTGGGCAATGACAGTGTGCACCCAAGTTTGAAAATACTGATTTCCAATGTCCTGCCAATAAATAATGAATCAGGATTGGCCTAGCCAGGAGCCGCACAGGAGGAGACAGAGCCAGCCACTATTCTTTATTTTCCTGTGTGCTTGACTTCTCTAACAAAATTGGGGCCCTCGTGGGCACAAAGTTCATTCTTCATAGAGATGCCTACATAGTAGGTTTGTAGCAAATTTTCCTTTGTTCAAGTACTCCTGTTTGAATAGAACTTTTTTAACTTATTTCTCTTCTTTTTATTGTTAAGTAGGATTGTAGGGTGAGAGTAGGTGGAAATGAAACTTCTTGGTCAGTTTTATTGTCTTGTAGTTCTGGATAAAGTTAAAATGTACAGTTAACTGTATATGGTGGCATAAACTTTTAATTTTAGCACTTGGAAGGTTAAAGTGGAAGGGTCAGAAGTTCAAGGTTATCCACAACTATGGTCTCAAATGGTTAGGTTTTATCTGTCTTAGCTTTGTGTTAGCACAGATAGGAAAGTCTTCCTTGAAGTCCTGGCACTTGTGTAAAACTCACACGCTTGTCACTCTAAAATACAGGATCCAGATAAGTATCCAACACGTAGCAAGTATAGTTTCCAAACAGCCTCAGTTGTAATTTATCTTGTACCTGGGTTTTTTTTTTTTTTTTTTTACAAATGTAGAATAGAGGTTGACTTGGTTTTTACATGTGAAATATCCTCTTTGCCAAATAAATTGTGATGTGGATAGTATTTAAATGAAGCAATTTGGGTCAAGTCGGTCTTGTCCATTCAGATGGAGAATTGGAGCATGGAGAATTAAAAACATGTTTATACTCGAAGGCATTTATGTACCCCATTTGTGTCGTGAAAGATACAAAATATACAAAATAGTACCTGTGATGAGTATTCTTGGTTGTCAACTTGACTACATCTGGAATTAACTAAATCCCAAGCCTCTGGGTACACCTGTGAGGGATTTTTTTTCCTTAATCAAATAATTTGAAGACCCACTTTTAATCTAATTTTTTTTTGAGATGAGAGATCCATCTTTAATTTGGGCCATACTTTCTGCTGGCAGCCTCTGTAAAGGACATGGAAGAAGGAAGTTTGCTCGCTCCCCGCCCCGCCTGCTTACTCTTGCTCTGGCCAGTGAGTTCATTCCTTCACTGGCATTAGAGCCTACTTCTTGGGGATTTCAGTATATACTGATAACTACCTGAGACATCCAGCCTTGCAAACTACTGGATTCTTGGATTTTCTGTTGATAGACAGGCATTGTTGGACTATCTAGACCACATAGCCTGTAAGCTATTCTAATCCCGTGTGTGTGTGTGTGTGTGTGTGTGTGTGTGTGTGTGTGCGTGCGTGTGTTTTCTATCAGTTCTGTTCCTTTAGAGAACCCTGATCCAAGACACCCCTCTTCTGTGTACCTAGATCACTAGTTATTTTAACATTTTGCTAAATTGCCTTTTAACTTTCTGCCTTTCTTTTGTTCTGCCATGTGAGAGTTACTTGCATACACTGTGACAGTTCACACTGAAAGGTTTTATGTCTGTCTTAGAACTCTTTCTCCTGTAGAGTTGTAATGTAAGTACTCAGGAAACATGACAGGAAATAGGTAGCCCCTATTGAAACTTTTCATATAGTGGTATTTTTTTATGATGTCTCCTTCTACTCCCCATTAGGATCTAGTCAGGTATCCTGCATTGGTTGAGGTAACGTGTGTCTTTAACATTCAGTAGGGATTTAGTTTGATCTGGTATCCTAGAGTTTCAGAAGTGGAAATAAAAACTTGTCATGGAAAATGGTGTGGTTGAGACTTCTCTTTCCTTGCTTTTATCCTTCCACACTACCCGCTGCAGGCCAAGAATTGGCTTTGGAAGATAGAGGCAAAATTCTCAATGGAAACTTAGATCTCATAACACTTGTTTGTTCATGTCTTCCTGAGACAGGGAGAGCCTTTGTTTTAACAGTTACTTTCCAATTTAGGATTAAAACTTGAATTATCTGTGTGCTTAGCTTTAAAAATGCAGTATTGTCAAGATTTTGGGAAAAGATTTTCACAGCTGATTCGGTCATCATTAGGAATGAGAAGTTTTCCACCTTTTTTTTTTCTTTTAGATTTATTTTTATGCTCTCTCTCTCTCTCTCTCTCTCTCTCTCTCTCTGTGTGTGTGTGTGTGTGTGTGTGTGTGTGTGTGTGTATGTGTGTGTATACCTTGTGTGCCTGGTGCTTGCAGAGGTCAGAACAGGACATTGGATCCCCTGAAACTGGAGTTACAGATGATTGTGAGCAACCATGTGGGTGTTTGGAACTGAACCTGAGTCCTTTGCAAGAATAGCAAATGCTCTTAACTGCTGAGCCATCTCTCCAGCCCAATTTTTTACTATTTTCTTGTGGATTACTGATTATCATGGCTGTTTTTTTATATGTAATTCATGAGCTTTTACTGTTTTTGTTATTTTTAAATTATTAGGTCTCTTTTATCCCCCTTTAAATATTCCTTTGTATTACATATTTTTGTACTTGTGAGACTATTTTTTTCTGGTTGTTTCAGAACTAATCTTAATGCTGTCTGCATTTCACTCCCAGTTTCCTCTGTGATACAAACTTAATTCCAACCACACACTGAGCAGCTTCACCCTCCTGTCCCATAAGCACAACTGAGGTCAGCATCTTTCCATGAGAACCAGAAGCTGGCTGGGCTGTGAGTCTTGAGGTCAAGTGAGATGATGGTGTTTGACCAGAAGAGGAACATTAGGATCCTGTTCTGTACCTGAAGACCTTGCTCTCCCCATCCCTCACCCCTTAGCCTACCTACACACACACACAGCACATAGACACACACACTTTAAGAGGCACAGCCTTAACAGCAGTGCCATTCCCACCTTGTGGACCTTAGGCTTTATGGAATAAAATTCTTTTAATGTTTCTGGAAAAGCTTTTCCTCTTCATTTGCTTCCCCAAGGTACTTTTTTAGACCATGTTTTTGGCATTAGTGACCTCTTGAAATTTAATGCCGTAGATATACTGTGTCTGTGTGTACTTTTTCCTGATCCATATGGATGATATATTTTCACCCTCTAAGAACTGGTATTTCCCTCCATGAGGTGCTGTTGCCTCAGTGAGAATGTCTGCTTAAACTTCAGCTAGAGTCCCATGACTAGCTGGAGATTGAACAGGCTTGGAGTTTGCTGTCTTCACCACTAAGAAGCTCTTCACATCTGGCCACTGAGGCTAGGGCTTGTAACCTTTTGATTATACTTACAGTAATAAATACACTGTTAGAGCCACCATGTTTCTTTTAAAACTTACTAGTATTGTGGAGGGAAGAACATGTGCTGTGGCTCTCATGTAGAGATTGGAGGACAGCTGTGTGGCTACTTCTCTCCTCCACCTTACATGGGTTCTAGAAGTCAGGCTCAGGTTGTCAGACTTGTGTGGCAAGTGTTTAAATTTTGAGTATCTCACTGCCCAATGCAAAAATTTATACTCTTTATTCCTCCTACTTGGGCTATACATTCTAGTCTATATGCTCTCTAGCTCTGGAAAGTAGTCTTATTGAAATACATTTTGTACACTGATGACAGCTTATGTTGGAGAGGATATGGAGCACTCTTCCACTGTTGGTAGAAGTGCAACCTTGTACAGCCACTTTGGAAATCAGAATGGTGGTTTCTCAGAAAATTGGGAATCAGTCTACCTCAAGACCCAGTGATACCACTCTTGGCCATATACCCAAAGGATGCTCAGTCATACCACAAAGACACTTGCTCAACTATGTTCATAGCAGCATTATTCGTAATAGCCAGAACCTGGAAGCAACCTAGATGCCCCTCAACCGAAGAATGGATAAAGAAAATGTGGTACATATACACAACGGAGTATTACTCAGCTGTAAAAAACAATGACATCATGAAATTTGCAGGCAAATGGATGGAACTAGAAAATATCATTCTGAGTGAGGTAACCCAGACTCAGAAAGACAAACATGGTATGTACTCACTCATAAGTGGATACTAGATGTAAAGCAAAGGATAATCAGACTAGAACTTATAACTTCAAAGAAGGTAGGAAGCAAGGGGGACCCTAAGAGGGACATATGGATCACCTTGGGAAGGGGAAACAGAGGAGATGTCCATGAGTAAACTGGGGATGAGGGGAGCCAATAGAGGGGAGGGGATGGGGGATGAGAACATGAGGGAACAGGATTGTCGAGCCGGGGGAGAGAGGGAGTGGGAAAGCAATGAAAGAGATATCTTGGTAGAGGGAAACATTATAGGGTAAGGGAGAAACCTGGTGCTAGGGAAATTCTCAGGAACCCATAAGGATGACCCCAGATTAGACTACTAGCAACAGTGGAGAGGGTGTCTGAACTGGCCTACCCTGGTAATCAGATTGGTGAATACCCAACTGTCATCATAGAGCCTTTATCCAGTAACTGATGGAAACAAATGCAGAGATCCACAACTAAGCACCAGGCCAAGCTCTGGGAGCACAGTTGAAGAGAGGGAAGAGGGATTCTATGAGCAAGGGGGTGGGGTGGGGTCAAGATCATGATGGGGAAGTCTACATAGACAACTGAACCAAGCTCATAGGAACTCACGAACTTTAGACTGACAGCTGTGGAACCTGCGTGGGACTGGACTAGACCCTCTGCATATGGGAGACAGTTGTGTAGCTGGGTCTGTTTGAGGGGCCCTGGCAGTGTGATCAGGGTCTATCCCTGGTGCATGAGCCAGCTTTCTGGATCCTATTACCTATGGTCAGACAACTTGTTCACCCTTGATGCAGGTGGGAGGGGCTTGGTCCTGCCTCAACTGAATGTATCAGTCTTAACTGTCCCCCCATGAGAGAACTTACCCTTTTGGAGATGGGGATGAGCGGGTGGGGAGGTGGAGGGGGGGAGCAGGAGGAGGGATGAGAGGGAGATCTGTGGTTGGTATGTAAAATGAATAAAAGTTTTCTACAGTGTAAAATACTTTCAAAACTGCATACAGCTCAGTTGTGCTTATGGGACAGGAGGGTGACGCTGCTCAGTGTGTGGTTGGAGTTAAGTTTGTATCACAGAGGAAACTGGGAGTGAAATGCAGACAGCATTAAGATTAGTTTTGAAACAACCAGAAAAAAAATAGTCTCACAAGTACAAAAATATGTAATACAAAGGAATATTTAAAGGGGGATAAAAGAGACCTAATAATTTAAAAATAACAAAAACACTAAAAGCTCATGAACTATGTATAATAAAATAGGCCATGATAATCAGTGATCCCCAAGAAAATAGTGGGAATGCTAATTGTGGCTCATGCAGAAACTGACAACCACCAGCAAGAATAGTGTCAGGACATAGTTGCTCTAGGGACCACCTTTTTCTGCCAGAAGGGAGGGAAGATCCCAACCGTGAACCACTGTGCTTACTGTTGTCAGTGGACTGAGGTGTTCAGCACACCTTCAGTTTGAGTAAACTGGCAGCTTCACTTTTTATGTGGTGCGTAGAATGGAAACTCATGTGTTTGTGTGTGCACTTGCATGTGGAGGCCAGGGATCAATGTTGAGTGTATGTGTTTATGTGTGTATGCGTGCATATGTTTCTACATGCATGTGGAGACCAGAGATCAATGCTGCATGTTTGTCTCGATAACTCTGCCTTATTTTTGAGACAGGTCTCTTACAGAACTTGATACTCTGACTCAGCTAGACTGACTGGCCAGGATGCCCCGTGGATTTTTCTGTTTCTGCTCCCCAGTTCTGGGATTATAAGCACACACTGCCATGTCCAACTTTTTACATGGGTATTGGAGGTCCTTTACTGAGCCATTTCCATAGGCCTATAGAGAGTTTTTTTAAAGACCCCTTGTAAAGCTCCTCCAGTTAGCAGGCACTAGAGCTGGCCTTACAGAAGGGTAAAAGGGGGCTTTTGTTCTGTGACTTTGGTGCCAGCAGCACACCCTTTCCTCCCTAAAAGAAAACGAAGTGGGTTGGGGTATGTCAGTAAAGGGAGGAGATGATTGAGAGAGGAAAGTTTAATCTCACATTTGATATTGAAGCTTAAAATATTTAACTTGTCATTATTTAGCTAGTGCTATCTATAAAAATATTCGAGAGGGACCTCCTGGCCCTCTCAGATATGTTTGAGTTAGTGTTTTGTTGCTATGACAAATTCGCGAGAGAAGCGAAAGCGGAGGGATTTATTTTAGCTCACAGTTTGAGAGGTTGGGGTGTGCAGGGACACACTCCTAGTGACTGGCTTCCTTTCCACTGCCTCCCACCTTCCACCTTCCACCACCTGTTAGTAATGTCATCATTTTACAGATCCACCAAGGAGTTAATCCAGTTGGTATAGCAGAGCCCTCGTGGAGTCTCCTCTTCTCAGGAGACTCCTCACAGACACCTAGAGTGTGCTGCACCAATCACCTGTCAAGCTGACAATCAAGATTTGCCATCACAGACTTGTGTAGTAGGTTGATTTTGTTGTCATTGGTCTGTTGACAAGAGAGAGGCCAGTAAGGAACTGATACAGGGAAAATAATGTTTTCACATAAGAGAATGGAAGAAAAGTGGGTCCAGAGAAGAGGTGTTTTATTGAAAACACCCTCCCTAGAGCATGCCAGGAGGACTCAGATGTATAGCAAGGAGGCCAGAAGTAGAAAGGCCAGGGGCTAGGTCTGGTCCCTGTACCAGAAAGGCAGGCATAGAACCAGATAAAACCAAGGCATTCGTGTCCCATCCCAGAGCTGTGAAATAAAGAGCAAACACTTTCAAGTGTGTGGGGGATACCAGCATTAATTACGTACTATCTTATTTAGTCCTTGGTTAATCTCACTGAGATTATAGGCTCAGTTATTACCTCCATTTTCTCCGTGAAGGAGCTTAGGCACCAGGAGGTTTCATAGTTTACTTTTGGTTGCAGTTACCATAAAGGCAGCCATCTTGAGCCTTGACTGACACAGATGCCCCTGAGTAACCCTCACTGGTTTTTCTCGCATTTTTTCAGAGTACCATACATAGATAAAATTTGCAGCTGGCTGCTGACTCCATGGATGCCCTTTTCAGTATTCCCTTAAGATGATTGAGGTATATTCTAGCCAAAATGGAATCACTTCTGTTCCAAACCCTCTTTTTGGCACAAACTGGGTATCCACCTGGTCTTGATGCCACCTAGGACAACAATTCTGTCAGTAAGTCTCCAGCAAAAGTCGTGCTCTGTACGACTGTAAGTCTGCTTATTTCTCTGCCTTCAGTCTCACTGCATGTTGAGACCCGTGCCTGCACACTCTATAGGACCACGTTCTGAGCACCTTGTTGAGGTGAGAGAGCCGCTGCTTCAGAGGCTATGTCTGCTGTGCCATACCTTTGGGACTGATCCTATAATCACCATTTAAGTCATTTAGTGTTCAAGATGCCACCCTGAAGTTCACTGTGACTACAACACTCAAAACAACGTCCTAGAAAATAAAGTTTTCCACTAGCTCTTCTTTAGTGCAGACTTTGCTTCATATGGGAAATAGCACTTATTTTGAGAATCTCCAGCTAGACATTTGAATGGTATGGCATGTCCATTGGTGTCATGTTTCAAGTCAGTTCTCACAGTTCATGATCTGTGAGACTCCTGCCATGTGCTTGGTGCTAGGGTGACAAACGCCACAGGGACATGACTAATATTTAGATTGCGATGAAACGATACATAGGAGAGTAAAAGGAACGTAGAGGAATACAGAGAGAGGTTACAAAGAACGTCCCCAAAGAACTCACATCTCACGAGTTTTAAAGGATGGATAGGAACTTAACAGGTATTCACAGAAAAATGAGAATTCCCAAAATCATAGGCAGAGGCTTTCTTTTGGTATTATTGCTAATATGTGTAGACCATTTTGTTGTCGCTGTGTGTTTTGAGACAGCCTTTTTCCAAGGTCACCAGGCAGGCCTTTAATTCACTGTCTTACTTTTCCACTCGCTGGGATTATAGGTGTGTGCCTCTATACTTGGCATGGTTAGTGCTTACATTTGTTAAAGTTCCATACCACCCCGATGTCTCAGTAGTAGAGCTAAAATACCTAGGTATTATGTTTCTAAGTAGTTTGGAGAAGGAAATGGCCATGCCACAATATATCTTTGTGAAGCAAGTTTCTTTTTTGAGTGGTGGGTTGTGATATTCCCTGGAGTTTAGATCTAGCCTGTCTTTGATTATATCGCTGGACTAGAGTTTTCTTTTCTTACATGAGACTGTGTAACCCATGCTGGCTTTGAACTCACTGTGTTGTCTTCAAAGTGCACCTCCATAACTAGCTTTGAAAAATTAAGTTTTTGTATGTGTGTTTGTGTGCACATGTGTGCATATGCATGTGTGCTACAGCATATATGAGGAGCTTAGAAAACAACTTGTGGAAGTAAGTTTTGACCTTCTACCGTGTGGGTCCTGAAGATAGAGCTCAGGTCCTCAGGCCACAGGGCAAGTGCTGTTACCTCACTGGAACCACATCTGGCATTTAAATAGTCAATCACAGATGTTTGTTGAGTACCGATTCCTTGGGTGGGGAACAAGCTAGGTGAAGACAATGCATCAGAACTTGTATTTCATAGCATAACATGCATTCCTGTAAAGAATACTTAGACATACACTTTGAGATTGATGTATGTAACACGAATTGCTAAATGGTCTTTTAATAAAAACTCGAGCCAGAATGTTGGGGTAAATGCTGAGAGATCAGAGAGACAAATAAGCAATTGCCACATCTCATCTCACCAATTCCACGAATCCTCTGACTGAAATCCTCTGAGCCCTCACCCGAAAGGCTCCAGCTGAAAAAGCTTTTCATTCTTGTCTCCTCATGTCTTACGTACTTTTCTTGCTGGGATTAAAGGCATATGATTCCCAAGTACTGGGATTAAAGGTGTGTGCCACCACTGCCTGGCTCTGTTTCTCTCCTAGACTGAGTCAATCTCATGTAGTCCAGGGTGGCTTTGAACTCACAGAGATCCAGATGGGTCTCTGTCTCCCAGTGCTAGGATTAAAGGTGTGTGCCACCACTGCCTGGCTCTATGTTTAATCTAGTGGCGTGTTCTGTTCTCTGATCATCAGGCAAATTTTATTAGGGTACACAATATGTCACCACAGGTGTAGCTGAAGCAGAGGAAAAGATTTCAGCTGAGTATGTGTGTGTGCATGTGTGTGCGTGTGCATGCATGAGTGTATATGCATGCGTGTGTGTGAGAGTGTGCATGTATGCATATGTGTGAGAGTGCGTGTGTGTGTGCATGCATGAAAGAGAGAGAGAGAGAGAGAGAGAGAGAGAGAGAGAGAGAGAGAGAGAGAGAGAGTGAGAGAGAGTGAGTGTATATATATATACATACACTGTTTAACTACCACCCTGGGATCAGTAGAGAACATACCAGTGCTTTATAAGGATCTCTTGTGCCCCTCCCCTAAAAAAGATTCTCACCCTACTCCCCCTGTACATTTCTAACGTCTTTCACCAAAGATCAGTTCTCTGTGTTACATACCCTGCTTCTGTTACTCAGAGGTTTGTCTGTGAGGTATTGGGGCACACTGATTACTCACCAGTCACACTGCTAGGAAGAGAACCAAAGTAGTAACATTCATTCATGCTGGTGAGGGTTGGCATGTATTCAGTACCCATTTAATACCATATGCAGGTGTTAACCAAGGAGACATACCCTTCCACAAACAATTACAATAATGAAATGTCGATCAACTTTTAGGCATAAAAGTGGTTTTCTGAAGACTTTCTGAAGTAGAAGTTTCTCTTGTCACAGAGTCATGAGGAGTTTTCCAGGCCACCCAAGGATGATCACTCATGCTCAAGTAGGATGTGTGGAGCAGCACGGTGTCTTCAGAGACCTGTAGTAAGTGACTAGAATTATAAGAATGCCAGAAATGTCACGTTAGGAAGATATTTTGAAGAAAGCGTCATTATTTAACTTTGTCTTTCACCCATATTGGAGCCATAGGCAGCTTCAAATATGCCCTGAAATATCATAGTGGAAAAAGAAAGACTAGAAGTGAATATGGTGGTCACTGGGGCATAGGACAAAGTTCTAGCCGTTCTGCTGTGGAGGACATTGTCCCCTCCACTAACTGACATGCCTTGATGTTCCATAAGGCATTAAAAATCCTCTAAGATTGGGTTTGTGTGTAGCATTTCTTCTCTCATTCATGGATTTTGTAGCAAAATATGTTCTCCATTGCATCACTTTGCCAGGGTTGCCATAACAAAATACCACAGGCTGGGTGGTTCACAGCTCTGATGTTTCTGAAGTCTGAGATCAAGGTGTCTGTTGGCAGGGTTGTTTTCTTAGAAAGTCTCTCCTTGGCTTGAGTGAGCTGTTTCTTGCTTGTCTTCTCATGGTCTGTCCCTCCTCTTTTGTATAAGAACACCAGTTAGATTGGATGGGCCTACTGACCCATTTTAACATAATCCACTCTTTAACAATGTCTCTGTCATTGTTATGCAGTCACACTGAAGTCCTGAGGCCTAGTATTTTTACCTAGGCATTTGGGGGAAGATAGTGTATTAGCCCTATACCATCTGTCTTTCAGAACCTGCCATCCTGCCATGAGGAGAGTTGGACTGTTGGAGCCTAATGGAGAGGCAGGAAGATAGCTGTGTTGTGAAGAGCAGTCTGTGTACCCCTTTGGTGCTGGTCCCACTTTTTTTTTTTTTTTTTTTTTTTCTGGTTTTTCAAGTCAGGGTTTTTCTGTGTAACAGAGTTCTGGCTGTCCTGGAACTTGCTTTGTAGAGATAGATCCTTCTGCCTCTGCCTCCCCAGTGAGGGGATTAAAGGCATGAGCCACCATGGCTGGCTGTTGGTCCCACTCTTAAGCATCATCTCTTGAGTTTGTGGTTAAGTTCCTAGTGGCTCAGGACTATACTCACAAACCCTCAATACCCTGAGAAGAAAAAAAAAAAAAACCATGAAGGCTGAATCAGGCTGGGTGGGTACTGTAAGTGAGGTAATTTCCTAACTTAACTAACGGTCTGTTTGAGCCAGCACACCGAATCCCTTTCTTTCACCACTGAAACCCCTTTCTTTGGGCAGTGTTACACAATTAATAGCATTCTCTTTATCAAAACAGTTGAGTACACAGCTTTTAAAGCAGATCATCTCAGCCTGCATACTCCTTGGGGCAAGAACACATTTTCTGTAGGATTGTAAGGTATTTTGATTTTAGTTGCCACAAAGAAAGGTTTAGGAGTGAGAGGGTTTATGGGTTTCTGCCACCTCTGAGGCAGTTCTTTTTTAGTAAAAGAAGAGAAAGAAAAGAGTATGCAAAGTGCTTTTTATGTAGTTACTTCTTAAGTTGTTGGAGATAAAGGGAATCTCATAGATGAGGTAAATTTGGAGAAGTTGCAGTTGTTTATAACTCATGGAGTTCCCCAGTAGCAGGTAAGACACTTTAGGTGCCCAGTCACAAGCAATCTTCGTTTTCCTGTACAGTTGTTCTCATGTGTTTATACTAGTGGTGCTGGTAGAAAACTTCCTGGAATTAGAATTTTACAGCTTCTAGATGAAGAGAACCTGTGAGAGTTTTTGTGATATGTTGGCTCACATTGGGTACTCTTGGGAAATGGTGGCACGTGGATGTTCTAGTACTGCATCCTTCCTATGCTAAAGCTGTTCTATTATTGCCTTTGTGTTCTCTTAATTGTAGCCTAATTTTAAATCTGAGTTCGATTTTTGCCTGGACAAGTCTGGGTTTAGATGTATTTTAAAGTCCTTAAACAAACAGTCCAAGGTAGGTCTAATTTCTGTGTGTGTTAATGTGCATATTTGTGTTGTTAATTAACTTGCTTTGCAGTTTATTGAGGAATAAGATTCCTTTAGCAGACACTAGTGAGTCTTTGCTAATTATTTTAGAAGGGAGTAAGCTCGTTGTTTGGAATAGATCATACTTCAAAATGTATTCAGAATAGTTTCTCTTTGAAGAAACAAAACGTCTTTCTCAAAAGTCTCTCTGTTTAAGACAGTAAACATTCCTTGTCTTCCTGGAAAATTATCTTAGCTTTCTGAATTGTACTATTTCGTTTTCAACCATTTTGTTCTACCCTTCACCTCACTGACTTTATCTTCTTTTTTTTTGGGGGGGGTGTATGTGGGTGGGGAGGTGTTCATGACTTTCTTCTTGTTTGTTTTTACCATAAAGGTGCTGAGAGTTCTCAAAAAGCCTTGGATTTAGGGGTCCTGTGACTCTTTACACCACAGGAGATGGATTGACTTCTTTGGCAGAATGTTTAGAACAGCTTTCTGGTTGAAATCCTTGCTTGGTTTATCACTACCCCCACACCATTTCAATGAGATGTTTTTTGTGTTTTTGTTATTTGTTTGGTTTGTTGTTGTTTAAATTGATAATGTATATATAGTTTGTATCCTGCATTTTCAGGGGAGAAAGATAGATGAGGGTCCATTGATAGTGTCATATCAGGAAGTAGGAGTTAGTTCAGGGTGTTTAATCATTGCAATGTAGTTTGATTCTTTTGATTTCAAGGAACATGCTTAAACCTGGATAGCTTTGAAAAGTGGTATGGGGTGAAATAGTAGATCACATTCTTCTTCATTCTTTTGGGGTTGTTTCCTACATTGAATTCTGTCCCTTAATTTTGGGCTTGGGCATTTGATTTACTGTGGCCCAGTGCTATGTTGGTGGATAGGATAGGGCAGAGGTGTGTGGTGTGTTTGTCCAATAGGTTTGTTCTTCCGTGACTTGGAAGTTACCATGAAAAGACAGTAGCTACAGCTCCTTCAGCCTGGGTCTCATTGTGAGACCATGGAACACAGACTGTGGCAGACAGCTTTCAGCTGCACTAATCTAACTCAGTTGAGTGAACCTAAGTGAATATCAAGCTTTACTTGTATGCAACTGAAATATTGTGGTCTGTTTTCCAGCATTATTACGGCTGATTATAGATAATTAATACCATCATCCTGTAGGGTTCAGGACAGATCCAAGAGCTTTAGTAAGCAGATTTTCTTAGATGGCTTTTGACATTTGCAAAGATTCCTGAGATTTGGCTCCACCCTCCTTTTCTCACTCACTGGCTACCTCATCCTATCTATTGGTCTTATCTGTATATTTTTAACTTACTTATCCATGCTGCACACAAGGCCCTGCATAGCTTCTCCAGGCTTAAATCAGCTTTATAACATCTCTTCTTCCTACTCATACTTGTTAATGTTTTGTTCTCTCTGTACATTCTGTTTCAAATGTAAGAGAATATTTTGTCCAGCAGGTACCTTTCTCTAATGATGTCATGTTCTTGTTGTTAGCATGTTTAGGCATTGGCTGCTGTGATTGTCCAACTAGATACAGCAAGAGGTGTGCTGGAAGAAGAGAGATGTCTTGAGTGCCTGTGAGTGGTTCCCTCAATAATATAGAGGGTATGCATATGGAGAAGGCTTGGTAGTACAGTCTTTTCTACATTAAGTGCTTTATGTGCCCTACACACTGGGCATTAAAACTTGTCAGGTTCCAGGCTGAGCACTTTTATTTAGCATTACTTTTACATGCTTTTAATTTTCAGGGCTGCATTCCATTGTTGTTTCCTTCTTCAAAAATCCCAGCCTTTTAGCAAGAAGTCCCTGCCTCTTTCATAGGAAAGTCTGAGAGAAGAGACCTCTAGAAAAAAGAAAACCTGACTCATCCTTAACGTTCTGTATTTGTCCCCAAAACAAAGAATTGGGAAAAAACAGGTCAGCTTATTGTGACAGTTTATAGATGAACCTGGACAGCTTAAAATTTGCTTATAACAATTTTTTTTTTTAATTTTTTTTTTTTGGTTTTTCGAGACAGGGTTTCTCTGTGTAGCTTTGCGCCTTTTCCTGGAACTCACTTGGTAGCCCAGGCTGGCCCCGAACTCACAGAGATCCACCTGGCTCTGCCTCCCGAGTGCTGGGATTAAAGGCGTGCGCCACCACCGCCCGGCGCTTATAACAATTTTAAGGCAATGATTAAAATTATTTAAGTATTTAGGTATGTTTTGGGTACAGTAATAAGTGGTACTTTAAAAACATTTATGGAGTCTTCCTTGCTAGTATATACAGTAAGTTACTAAAGGTTTTACTTTTTTCAGTTTTCTTCTTAAAACTTCTAGTGGTGATGATAATAACATTCTGTTATGGAAGGCACATGCTTATGTTACAGTATGGACTTTGAGCCATACTACCTCTATTTATATCCTAGCTAAGGTACTGAATTAGTCAGGGTTCTTTAAAGGAACAGAAATGAATCAGTTTATTAGAATGGCTTATAGGATGTGGTCCAGGTAGTCCAGTGGCTGTCTCCTGACAGAAAGGCCAAGGATCTTGTAGTTGTACCAACTGTGGACGTTTCAGCAGTCCCAATCTGGTGCTAAAGTCCTGGATATAGCACCAGCGAAGGAATGCTTTAGCAGCAGGATAGATGAACTTGCCACCAAGAGTGGGATCAAGCAGACACAAAGTAAAAGCTTCCTTCTTCCATGATTTTTTATGTGTGCTCCCATTTAAAGGTGTACCCCAGATTTCGGGTGAGTCTTTCTGCCACATATGATCTAATCAAGAAAATCCCTCACAAGTATGCCTAGCTACTTGGATCTCAGTTGATTCCAGATATAGTCAACTTCACAACCAAAATTAACCATCACAGCTATTTGTTTGGTGTGTGTGAGTGTGTGTGTGTGTTGAGCCAGAGTCTCCATGTAGCCGATAGCCTTGAACTCCTGAACCTTCTGCTTCTGACACCTTAGTGCTGAAATTAGAGATATGTGCCACCCTGACTAGCTATCTTTGATGGGGGGTTGGGGAGTGCTTGATCTTCCAGTCCTTCCATTCTTTGGTTCTCATTGAGCTTCTAATAGTTCCTATTTTGTGAGATTATTATGTACAGTGAAGTTTGCTGCCTTCTGGCATCTTAACTGTTAACAGTGAATGTTAGAAAGGCAAATCCAACCTCAGATTCTTAGAAGCCAAGTTCTTTAAGTAGAGGGCTTTTAATAACCGAACACCATCTAAGTCTTAGTGTGGGTAAATATAGCTACTTCAGTATTAATTAAGGAAGTAACACCTTTGCTTGGAATATTAAAGGCAGAGAGGGAACTGAGCTAATTAATTCTACCTTGCTGGTGGTAATGTTCCTTTCTGTTTTCTGGGGTAGAATAATCTGTCCTGTTCCCAAAAGACTAAGATCTCAAACAACAACAAAACAGATATCCAAGAGAAATTGATCCCCAGATGACTTTCCCTACAATCAAACGTGTTAGTGTATAGTTTATTTTCCATTACATGTTAATGCTATAGTCATTCTTTACTTTAAGCATCATGTGTTGTTTGATTTTATAGGTTCTCTTTTTACCTCCATCACTAACCAAATTGTGTTCAGGTACAAACAGCAGAGAAGAGCCATAAATAGGGGAGGATAAATTGATAAAAGATATTCTAAGTACTTGGCAGACAGAAATCTTGCAAGGTGAAGTATTTTGGATTCATTATTTTCCTTGCCTGATGAGAGATTCTTTGGTACCTGAATTATTAAACGAATCTGTATTTTATTAGTGGTTAAAGCATTTGAGTAGTGCCCTCTAATATTATGTAAGTGCAGCAGACTACTATTATGTGAAGTTTTGAATGAAAAATAGGTGATATATTTAACTTGCAAGTTTGTAATACAGTCAGTCAATTAATGCTTCAGCTCCTCCAACACCCAGGATGAGGTCATACTGAATAGCCTCTGCTAAGTGGAGAGTAATGGACATGGAGCAGTAGTAATTAGTTTAAGTTTGCTTTTTTTTTTTTTTTTTTTTAACCATAGTGATATTTTTACTGTACAAGAGGTGATTCCTTCAACTTATACAATTATATTTATTTATATGAATATTGGAGAATCTTGAACAGTACAGAGATAACTCCTAAAGACCTGGAAATAAACTTACATATGATGTGTTTAAAACTGTCTTGTCTTATTTCAGTTTCCTTGAATGATTTCTCTGGGTAGATAGAGATTGGGAAAGTTTGGAAGTTGTTAATACTTCTGGCTTCCACTTCAAACTCAGTGGCTGCATTCTTCTCCTGGCACATGCTGGAATGAATTCTCTGTTGACAAAGAAGCTTGCCCAGATCCTCTCCTGTAGTTGATGGAGACCATTAGCATCAGCCTCCTGTTGATTTATATACTGAGGCTCTCCACAGTTTTACATGCCTGTTGGATGGTGACCAAATTTAGGGTTTTAGGTTCTTGTCCTTTCTTTAGTCCTTAAGAACATTTTTAAGAAAAAGTTAAACAACACAGAAGTAGAATAGTACAATGAATCTTGCCATTTATTTTTATCTGTCCCTTCTCAAATGATAGGGTCCATCAACCTGTCATTTCACCTATTAATTGTTTAGTGTGCACATCTGTCAGGTATGGACTTTTTAGAAAACCGTACTGTCATACCCTACAAAATTAACCCTAATCTCTTATTATCTAAAACGAAATCTTTTTCTTTATTATTATTTTTTAAATGTGACTTTTTACAGCTAATTATTTGAGTCAAAATAAAGTTCACAGAAAGCATTTGATTGATTGGCACATCTCTTTAGTTTTTTTGTTTTGTTTTTAAATTGATGATAGCCTCCCCCATTTAGATGTTAATGCACTTTATTTGTTGTAGAGACTGGCCGCTTCTCTCCACATTGTGGGTTTTGCTTGTGTATGCTGGTATTATACAGTGTTACTTTTTCCTGCATTACTGATATACAGGATGATTTGGAGGTAGGGTTATTTTTATATTCATTATTTTTAAAATTCAAATGTGGAAAGGCCATGAGAACCCTGGCAGATGGCTTGAGTCTGTACCCTACTGTAGCACGAATCTTAAGTGGTCTTATTAATAAAAACAAACCCGGTGCCAGTTACTGGGGTGAATGCTGGAAGATCAGAGAAGCAGAACAAGCCACAGCCACCTCACCTTGCCAATTCCTCAGCTGATCCTGTTTCCTCAGACTGGAAGCCTCTGAGTCCTCATCCAGAATGAATCTCAGTTGAACTGCTGCTAAAAACCTAAAAGCTTAACCAGGTTCTGGTTCCTGGTCCTCACGCCTTATATACCTTTCTGCTTCCTGCCATCACTTCCTGGGATTAAAGATGTGTGTCACCATGCCTGGCTGTTTCCAGTGTGGCTTTAAACTCTCAGAGATCCAGATGGATCTCTGCCTCTAGAATGCTAAGATTAAAGGTGTGTGTGCCACCATTTTCTGGCCTCTATGTCTATTTAGTGGCTGTTCTGTTCTCTGACCCCAGATAAGTTTATTAAGGTGCACAATATATTGGGAGACACAATACCACCACATCCTACGGCCAATGAACCCTGTTTATCTTCATAAAGTAATTGCTCTGCATACAACTGCAGAAGTAGATCTTAGGACATACCTTTGTAGCAGAAGGCCCACAGATAGTATCTTTATTATTTTTTATTACTTTTAATTATATATGTTTATGTGGGAGTATGTGCACAGGAGTGCAGATGCCCACAGAAGCCAGAGGTCTTGGATGCCCCAGATCTGGAGTTACAAGTGGCTGTGAGCCCTCTGGAAGAATAGTACATACTCTTAAGTACCAATGAGCCTCTCTCCAGCTTAGCAGCTAGTGTCTTGTTATTTTTGTTTTAATTTTTCAAGACAGAATCCCTGTAAGTAGCCACAGCAGCCTGGAACTCTGCTTATGTAGCCAGTGTTGCCTCGGTTTCCCAAGGGCTGGGATTATACAATGTGCTACCATCCTGAACTGTCTATACCTTGTATCTTAATAGCTACAGACATAGCACATGCATATGTGGGCATGTGTAGTAAGCTTTCTTGTCAGACTATCTTTGGATTGCCAGCTCCCAAATAACGACATGGAGACTTAATATTAATTATGAAAGCATGGCATTAGCTTAGGCTTTTTCCCAATTAGCTCTTAAAACTTAAACTAACCTGTCTGTATTAATCTACATTCTGTCACCATGGCTCAGTTACCTCTGCTTTGTACCATATGTCCAACTTTTTCAGAGTCTCACTGCTGTCCCTGCCATCCCTGCCTCTCTTCTTTCCAGGGCTCTCTCTCCCTGGAAGTCCCGCCTGTTCTCTCCTGCCTAGTTATTGGCCATTCAGCTCTTTATTAAACCAATCACAGTGACATATCTTCACAGTGTAAACAGATATTCCCCAACAGGCATGTGTGTCATGATGTGTGTATGGGGGTGAGGACAACTGTGGGTGTCTGTTTTCTTTTTTATGTGGGTCCCAAGGATCTACCTTAAGTCAACAGGCTTGACAGGAAGTACCCCTACCCACTGAGACATCTTGCTGGCCCTGACTTAGTGGTTGTTTGATTTGTTTTTATCTGTGTGTGTTGTTGTTGAAGTAATGTTCTCATATTTTAACAAACTTAAGTAATCCTTTTCCCCTCTTTTGTTAGATGTGATTCTGTTTTTACTCTATTGCTATGAAATGTTAATTTGGGTGTGAATAGTGAATAATTTGGATGGGTGTATTCTATTATAGAATAGTTACTGCCTTTTAAAGCTTTATAGTTTGTTTGAATTATGCTTGCTTTGCATTGATTTGATAAAAGGTTATGCTCTGTGGATAAGAAAATTGCTAGATCACCCAAAATCGGAACTGTCACATTAATCTGTTGATTTGAACAGTAGACATTGATAGGAATACGAACTACAGAAAAAAGATGAGAAAGCCTCCTCAGGTCTGATGGTGAAGGAGATGGGCTTGTGTACTGTTCCACACAGCATGTGTGCATGGGAACACTTAACAAGAGAAAGGCTTTGTGGGATTGATTCTGCAGCTATGCTGCATGGGGGTGGGCTTAAAATATATTTCTTAATTTACTTAAACTGTAATTTTGATAATAATTATTTCAGTTAATTTTCCCTCAATATGGAGAATGCCCTTAAGTACTTAACATGTTATGCTGAAGATGTTTTTACTTCTGACAAGTGGATTTCCTGAGTCATCCTTCAAATTCCGTGCAGTCTTCCCTTCTTAGTAAATCTTGGTTGGAGAAAACACTCCATTTATTTTTTTCTTTCTCTATCCATTTATCTACCTACCTGTCTACCTATGAGTCATTTGATCAACCAATCAAAGCTTTCTTACTTACCCAGAGAAAGAACTTAGTTAAATAGGGAACATGTTTCTGTGTCCATGGAGGATTTGTTTACAAGGGTTTTTTCTATATACATTTTAAGGATTGAGGCTATAGAATTATAGGGCTTAGAAGAGTGTAGACTCTTCAGGAAAGGAACCTGAGAAAGTTTTAAACCTTATTTCACAGTTGAGGAAGCAGAGTTCTTCATGTCAGTTCACTGTTGCTTTGGGCATTTTAGAGAGTATAAAGGAAGATATGAGACAGCAAATTGGAAAGAGTGACCCCAAAATATTTACATGATTTGACTACTTATTTTGTGAGCTCTTAAGAGAGCTATGAGACTTTAAAAGATGATCAGTAAAATCATATATTTATCTGGACAGCATCATTGCACACCTGTAATTCTCATACTTGGGAGGCTGAGGCAGGAAGATTTCAAGTTCAGAGTCAACCAAGGCGTATAGCAAGACCCACATCTCAGAAAGACGGAAGATGTTTATGTGTGTCTATAAAAACTGAAAACTATGAAAAAATAATTAGGTTTTCTTCATATATGCACCTCCTTGGTTTTCATCACACATATCCAGTGAAACCAACTCTTCACTGGTTATGACTGCCTAAGAGGTAATTTTCAAGGCACAGACTGGGCATCTGAAGTCAGATCCTCACGTTTGCACAGCAAGTCCTCAGAGCCTTTTCCCCAACCCCTACTGTTGTACCTGTCAACTCTTGAATAGCACCTTCTGAGGGGGTTTGTTTCTGTCGTCTTTTTTTTTTTTTTTTTTTTTTTTTGAGCCACCCAGTTATGCTATTGTTACAGTCTGAATCAGATGTTCCCAGCACACTTATGTTTTAAATGTTTGGTTCTCAGCTCTTGGTGCTGCTTGGAGAAGCAGTGGAACTTTTAGGAAGTGATAGAACAGCCAGCAAAAGTAAGTAAATGGGGCAAGCTTTTGAATGTTTCCGTGATTTCTCCCTCTTTCCACTTCCTGTTCTATGTTGTAAAAGATTCTGTCACAACTTCCACCTCCTTTGTTCTACTCTACCTGCCTTCCCTGGCATGGGAACCTCAGGAGACTTACAGAGATGGAAGCCAGGAGCCCAAATAAGTCATTCCTTAAGTTGTTCTGTCAGGTTGTGGTTACATGGATGCAAAGTGATTGACATAAGAGTGGTACCAGAAAAGTGGAATGGTCATTGTGACTAGACCTGACCATACGGTTCTTTAGCCTGCAGAACTGTTTTTTTTTGTTTGTTTGTTTTTGTTTTTGTTTTTTTGAGAGGAATTTTAAAAAGTTTGGAAATACAAACTAGAAAAGTTCTAGAATGCTATCAGTAGAGCTTAATGGGAGATTCTGGTGAGTTCAGAAAATCAGAATTCTGATAGAACTGTGGACAGTGAAGGCCTAGCTCTTAAAGATTCTGGTGGGAATTGGACTAGAGTTCATTCTTGCTAAGTTCTAGTCATTTTTTTTTTTTTTTGTTGCCCCTGCCCTGAAATATGTTCAGTGAGGATGATTCAAGGATTAATGTGGTAGTAGAAATTTCAGAATAGCATGGTATTGTTGTGGTTGTTATTGGCTGCTTTTAGCCAGGCTTACAGTGAGAATTGGAAGAAAACTGATGCAGAAAGATGTGAAAATGCCTAGTTGGCCAGAAAAGCAGCACCTTTAAAGTTGCTGACTACAGTAGTTGCTAAAGAGATTAGTGGCTTTAAAGAGAAGCCACACACTCTGTCCTGGGACTGCAGGAAGGGTGCTTTGAAACCCTCAGGAATAGGGTATGGCCTCACTCATCTAGACTCCCAGGATGGAAAACCGCAAATTCATTTGAAAGATTTTACTTTAAAAAGTCAGTGTTCTCACGAGGGTAGCCTCGGGAAATGTTTTCCCAGGTTCAGCTGTCTAGGCAATCAGAGGCTATTACAGCCATGGTCCAAAGTGGCTGAACTTCACTCAAGCTGGTGTCAGGACTTGGTATCATCTATGTGGTGGTCAGTTTGTAGGCATGTAGAATTTAAGACTTACTGAGTCTTAGAGGCTTACACCAAGATAGTTAAGGAAAGTCTAGGAGGCCAGGCAGTGTATAGCTGGGTCAGATTCCCATGGGGAGTCCCTGACAAGACATGTGTGAAGCTGTGGAAGTGAGGCCTGAATTGCAGTGGGGAATCCCAGGGTGTTGGAGATGCCAGAAATGTGGGGCTTCTGCTGAGGGTACTGTAGTTAAGTTTATATTTTAAACTGCCCTTTGATTTGAGAGTTTGCCAAGAATGTAACTGGTATTTTCTTTATGACTCTCCTGGCATGAATTCTATTGTTTCTCAGACCAGTTGTCCCAAAAGATAGTGTTTTGTGTCAGTCTGAAACCTTGTTGATTGCTATGTCTAAGTAAGTAATTATTTAGGTGTTGGAAGTCAGTAGTTTTAATAATATTTTATTTGCGAGTATACTATGAAATTAAAATGAGTGACCAATCTAGACCAATACGGATGCAAATTAAGTGAATTATGTATAATGTAGGGGTAGAATTAGGAGATTTTAGTGGCTTGGCTTAGTAACACCTAAAGAGGCAATGTCATCCGAAGTAGTATCCTATTGCCTATAGCTTCTGCTTTTAGATTTGGAGAAACAAATGTTTTGTTTTTCAAACTTTCTACTGAGCAGGGGGTTTTCTGTTTACCTGCTCCCTCACCTTGCTCCCAAAGCTGACTTTATTTGCTTCTGCCATAACTTTTTTTGGGGGGTGGGGGCGTCTCACTGTATAGTTCAGACTGTCCTGGAATCTGTGGCACCCCTTCTGCTTTTTCTGAGATCATAGTCATGCACCACCCTGCTTGATTTTGTAAGAGCGTCACATCATGCAGCATCTTGTGTCATGTTTGCCCCTTGACCTCAGAACGCTCTTTATAGGTTTCAGGAAAGGAGGAATTGGGAATGAGAGAGGTTTGAGAACTGTTTCTCATCTTTAAAAATTTAGAGTTTATTGTTCTTGTTATCTGTTAAACAGCAGTTCTCAAGGCCCAAGGTTGAACAGCTTATGGGAGACTGCAATGTCCAAATCCATCAGGGTGAAGCATCTCCCTTGATTTGCATAGGTGGTTTGATAAAGATAGGAAAATATTTAGGTCTCAGGATTTCACCTGTAAAACTGAGAAAGTTTGTGTCAGATTCACAGTCTATTTCCTTTAAACAAAGACAGCATGGGAAAACCTTGAGCTTTTAGAAGTTGTACTTCAATGTAGCAGAGTTGTAGAACTAGGGGGAAAACCAGTCTACTGCTGAGAAGTCTACAGGTTAGTTAGGATTGCTGCTAACTCATTTGCTTTGTTTCTGGGTGTCTTGGATCAGTACCAGTTAGATTTTCTTACCATAAATTGCTCTATAACAGTGGTTTAAAATTCAAAATTATGATATAATGGAAGACTTTATGAATTTAAATGAACAGAATTATAGTTGCATCCCTTAAATCTTTATCCATGCTTAGGTATTATATGAATTTATATAAAAGTTTCTTTTTTGTGTAATGTTATTGGAAAGATCCATCCATATTGTCTGAGGTATGTTCTAGTGTCCTCCTGAACGATAGTTATTTCGAGCTGTCTTAATTGCTTCCTGTTTCTTGTAGTCAGGAGTGAAATTATCCTCTGCCACAGTTCTACCTTTTGCACATGTCCCAACTGCAATTTTCTATTTACTATTTAAATATTAAATTTAAAAAAATACAATTTTCTATTTAAAAATACTCCTTGGAGTATTTTTAGGAGTATTTTTAATTTCTAGTTAGGTAGTCATGGCTTTCAGTTTGTGTCTCAGGATGTCATATAAATGAAATCACTGAATATACACTCTTTAGTTGCTTCTTTCAGTCAGCATAGTACACTTGAGGTTCATCTGTGTATCAGTAGTTCTATTTTATAACTATATTCTAAAAATATGTCTAATAGTTAAAATAATTTTTGTAATGTGTGTGCATATATGGCATGTAAGTGAAGGTCAGGGTACAATTTGTGTGAATTGGTTCTCTCTTTCTAGCCATCATGAGGATCCAGGGGTCAAGTACACAGGTCATTGGGCTTGGCAACAGATGCCTTTGCCCTCTGAGTCATCTTGGGTCACCAGTAGCTTTCTAGAATTTATATTTGGAGTTGAGAAACTTTTGTATTTGTATATGCTTTCTTGGTAAACAGAAAATATCTTAAATCATTTTTGATGCCCTGGCATGTTTAAGTTACTTTGTGTAGGTGACTGACTTTGATGTAATAGAATAACTTTTTTAAAATTCATGTACTTTTTATACATGTTCTGTAATTGAAACAGACCCAGGAAGATTTGATAATTGACCAAAGTATGCTTGTATTTAGAACTTAGATAACTTCATTTCCAAATCTATACATGTTACTGTTCTGCTGAAGGCATTAAAATGTTAGGAGACAAAGGTAGCATGTTAATTGGTGGGTCCTTCAGAGGCTGACTGTAGATGTCATTGGTAAAAACCCTTTGTCTCCTCACATGGGATTATCACTTGAATTTTCAGAACTCTGAATCTTGAGTGGGCTTGGCTGTCAGTGGACTGTTTTCTTCAGTTCTGTGTACAAATGCGTTCATTCCTGGCTGTCACCTGTTGGCATTATGATATACAGTCTAAATATAGGAAGGAAGCAAAGGCAGGTTTTAAATGCCCTGATGTGATTTTGATAGCTCTGTAAGGGCCTGGTCATTTCTGATGCTGTCTATAGTAGTGATCTACCAAGCATGTGGATTTTTATCACCAGATTAGTAGTAAGAAATTATTTTCTCAAATGGAAGAGATGGGCTGGTATTTGAGATTGAGATTTATCCACATATTATGCAAATGGTCTCGTTAAAACATTGGCTGTGGAGCTGGAGATTTGGCTTAGTGATTAAAAGTGCATACTGTGCCCGAGTTTAGTTTTCAGCACCTACATCTGGTGTGTCAGAATCTGTAACTCCAGCTCTAGGGGATCTGAAACTCTCTTCTGACTTTTGTGGGTACCTGCACTCAACACGCACGTACACACACATAATAAAAAAGAAAAATTTGACTGTGTGCACAGTTATGCCACAGTCAGTTCTGATTCTGTGCACATGACATTACTGAAGTCTCTATACAATGTGTCATGTCTGATATTACTGAAATGTTTCTATACACTTATGTCAAGATTATAGAAAAGAATTCTAGCAACAGAAGACACTGGAAGTCAGTAGTGATTAAATAGCCTGAGGACATTGATCCAGTTAGAAAAACCTTGCAATTCACAGTCTACAGCAAACCTCTTATATAGTACTTTAGTCCAGTAACAAGAGTTTCTAGGTATCCTTGGAAGGTTCCTGTTATTGCCTTTACTGCTGGTTATTTCTTCTTAAAGACAAGGATTAAAATCATGACTCTTTGTGTTTACGCTATCTACCTTCAGGAGATCAAAGCTTTTTTTTAAAACATGGAATGTTTTGAACACTTTTCTTTTGAAGAGTAGTTTTTTAAAGATTTATTTTTTTAAAGATTATTATTTGTGTGTGTATGTGTCTGTGTTTGGGTGTGTGCACATGAGTGTAGGTGCCTCAGAGGATCCCCCTGGAGCTAGAGTTACAGGCAACTTCATCACCCAGTGAGGTGCTTGGGAACTGAACTGGATCCTTTTCAAGAGCACTGAGTACTCTTAATTGCTTCGCCATCTCTCCAGCCCCCGAGTGTAGTTTTAAGTTAATATTGGTAATAATGTATTCTTTCCTGCAAGGATTGTCAAAGTTTGGAAATGGGGATAGCGTTAGTGGTTCCTCACTTGAGACCTTTAGCAAGTGTTCCTAATTAGGCACTAATCCAGTAAAAGAGGTAGATTTTTAATCTAAGCTTCAAAAGTTTCTCATTCAGTGATAGCTTCCCTTTAATCCATTTGTGACAAATCCATGTATGATGTTAATGTTCTATTGATTTACTAAATACATGCAGAAGCAGTGAGAACAGATGTGTTTGCCCTGTTGGTCCTCCTTTAGTCCTACAGATGCAAACAATTGTTGACTGTAGTCATGAGTTTATCTTATCTCTGTCAGATAGTGAAGATCAAATATCTGCCTGAGTTATACTCAAGGAGGTCTAATATATGAACTGTACATCCTAATAGGTGGGGCTACTTGATGTAGCTTATAGCATACCCATTGTCCATTCCCATCATCAACGGAAGGGGAAAGCCCAATGTGGTGGGACAGGGTCTAGAATCTTAGCATTCAAGATGCAGATGCAGGAGGATGGAGAGCAATGGTCCAGCCTAGGCTGCATAGAGAGATTCTATATCAAAACCCAAGGGTTTGGGATGTCATTCAGTGGTGGAATACTTGCATAACATGTACAAGACAGTTAATCCCCCAGCACTGCATATTCACGGATTGTTTAAGCCCTTAAGTATATTTGGAACTGGCCTACCTTTAATACAAAATACAACTTCTCACCCACAGATCAAGTACAAGGAAACCTTTAAAGCAGAAAAGCCTTTCCTCACTCCAGATATATATTATTGTTGCACAAAAACATGCCCACTAGATCATGTGGTTGTCTTTGAAAGGCAAGAATGGCTACTTGTCATTTGAACAAACACCCTTCCGTTGTTAGTTAAGCTGGCAGTAAGCTTAGAAGATAATAAAAACACCAGAGCACAAAAATATATTATTGAATGTTTAAAAATTAGCCATTTAAAACAAAGAAGAGTTATAAAATAAAGTTGAAGAGGTTTCCCAGAAAGTAGAGCAAGAGATGGAGCAGGACAAAGGGAGGAAAATGTAAGAATGAATATAAATGAGAATAAATTAAAAGTGTGCCTTTGAGTTGAAGGCCCACCATTCATATACAGAGCAGGCATTCCATTCAAAGAACACAGTAGGGAGGGAATTAGGAAGAAATAATACAAGATCTTTCTATTTGAAAGGACCTACATTTCTAAATTGTGAAAGAATGTACCAACATTGTGGGAAAAATAGTTCCAAGGCATATTATTGTGAAAAAAATGTTTCTGCAGGCTTTCAAGAGGGAAGATAATGCCCCCTGTAAATGAGCAGGAATGAGAAAGGCTTAGCTCTCACCAGAAGTGGTGGAAGGACATTGCAGCAGTCCTCTTGAAGCCCAAGGAAAATGCCCTCCTGCCTGTTGTTCACTAATAAGTGAAACAGCAAGAGG
This sequence comes from Peromyscus eremicus, assembly GCF_949786415.1. Taxonomy (NCBI): domain Eukaryota; kingdom Metazoa; phylum Chordata; class Mammalia; order Rodentia; family Cricetidae; genus Peromyscus; species Peromyscus eremicus. The sequence goes on along the minus strand of NC_081419.1, from coordinate 134,481,729 downwards.
ACATGATGTCTTAGAAACTTACCACTAGTCAGGTGTTTCCCAGGGGGTTACTGGGAAAATGATGGGATGTGGAGGAGTCAGAGAACATAGCCTAGAGTCAAGTTTGAAGGCTAAGATACCATATAAGGATGGGTGTTGGAAGAGTTTTCCAGGTAGAGATGGCCTGAGCAGGACCTGAGTGACCAGGGCAAGTGTTAGGACCTGTAGGTAGGTGTTCAGTATTGCTGGATTATGCTGGAAAATAAATAATGCCAGATCAGTAGACATGGACTAGGGGACATATTGCTTATGCAGACTCTGCTCTCCATTTAAGGGTATTGTGGTTTTTTTTTTTTTTTTTTTTTTTTTAAATCACAGTACCTACCAAAGAGCATCTACTTTTGTTAGCACAGTGGTTCTCAACCTGTGGGTTGCAACCCCTTTGCGTCAGATGACCCTTTCACAGGGGTTGCATATCAGATATTTACATTACAATTCATAACAGTAGCAAAATTACAGTTATGAAGTAGCAGTGAAAATGATTTTATGGTTGGTCATCACAACATGAGGAACTGTATTAAAGGGTTGAAGTCTTAAGATTGAGAATTATGTGTCAGCATTTCAGGGAAAAATACTCTTAGTAGTAATAAAATGGTGTTAATGAGGGCATAGACAACATGGAGTATAGAGAGACTCTTCCTCCTCCCTTTCTCTTCAGGAAAGGGCAGGCCTCCCGTGGATATCAACCACCCATGGTCTATCAAGATGCAGTGAGACTAGGCACCTCCTCTTCTATTAAGGCTGGACCAGGCAATGCAGGAGGAGGAAAGGGACTTAAAAGTAGTCAACAGAGTCAGAGACAGCCCCTGCTCCCACTGTTAGGAGTCCCTCAAGAAGACCAAGCTACACAACTGTAACGTGTGTGTAGAGGGCCTAGGTCAGTCCTGTGCAGCTCCCTTGTTTTGTTGTTGCTTTAGTTTCTGAATCCCTATGAGCTCAGGTTAGTTGATTCTATGGGTTTTTTTTTGTGGTATCTTTGACCCCTTTGGTTCCTACAATTCTTCCTCCCCCTCTTCAGGATTTCTAGAGCTCCACCTAATATTTGGCTGTGGGTCTCTGCATCTGTTTCCATCAGTTGCTGGGTGAAGCCTCTCTGATGACCATTGGGCTAGGCACCAATCTATGAATATAGTAGAATATCATTAAGAATCATTTCACTGGTTTTTTTTTTTTTTTTTTGGCCAGTTGTGTTTGATTCTATCCTAGGTTTCTAGGCCATCCCACCTCTGTGTCCTGGCCGTCCAGGCAGTGTCAGGGGTGGTAAGACCCTATCTTTAAAAACAAAATAAATTTATTTTAAAAATTTATCTTTAAAAATAAAAACTTAATTTATTTTTAAATTTAAAATATTTAAATGATACCTATATATTAATTGTTGAATAGTGTGAACCTGGTGTTTTTCTATTTTTAAGTGTGCATAGTACAACATTGAAGAATTGGAAAATGGCAGATACACTACTGAAAAGAATTCATGAACTAGAGAGAGTAATGTAAAAAGTTCTTACTGGAACCTGACACTCATTTTTTTTTTCTTAATAGAAGCATATTTCATGGTGAGCATAGGAAGGAATGGGAACTTTTATATTGTTTGCCTTTTATGTTATTAGCAATATATAGTTCAGAGAAGGTAATTACATGCTGTACTTAGAAGTATTGGGATACAGTGAGGAGGGCCTGAGAGTCCTTCAGTTTTCATGTGATTTAGAAGTTAGTTTTTCCCCTGAGACAGATTTCCTGGTTTACACACCCAGGGCCTTCAGAAATGTATTATATTATGCTTTTTAATTAAGTGTTGAGATTCTGAATTTGCTATTTGATTTGCTCTTTATTGAGTCACGATCTAATCACAACATCTAAATGATGGTGACACAGCAACATAGGCCATAAAAGCCATTTCTAATGTGTGCAGAAACACAAACCATTCCTAGTGATGGCATTCAGCGTTACAGGAGATTAGTTGTGGGGTTTGTTTGTTTGTGTTCGATTGTGTTGTAATGTGTGTCATCAGAAAGCCTTTAATGTAGCAGGAATCGTAAAAGTTCTTATTAATAAAATCAAACCTGAGGCCAGTTATTGGGGTCAATGCTGGTAGATCAGAGAGACAGAACAAGCCACAGCTATCTCACCTTGCCAATTCCTCAGACTGGTCTTGTTTCCTCAGACTGGAGGCCTCTGAGTCCTCATCCAGAATGGGTCTCAGCTGAACTACTGCTCGAAAGCCTGAATGCTTAACCAGCCAAATGCTTCTAGTTTCTGGTCCTCACACCTTATATACCTTTCTGCTTTCTACCACCACTCCCTGGGATTAAAGGCTTGCTTTCTGGGATTAAAGGCGTGTGTCACCATGCCTGGCCGTTTCCTTGAACACATGGATTTCTGCCTCTGGAATGCTAGGATTAAAGGTGTGTGCTACCACTGCCTATCCTTTATGTTTAATATTGTGGCTGCTCTGTCTCTGACCCCAGATAAGTTTATTAGAATGCACAATATTTGGGGAAATACAATACCACACTTTAAAAAGTGAGGTAGTCTAAGAGAGGACGTCTGTTAATTGTGAGATGCTTAGGAACACGTTTTGAAGTGTCTAGTAAACAGTTATGTTAGTAACAATTGTTCTTTTGTGGGCTTTATTGGTGCTGGTAGAATTTTTCTGTATTTTTAATGATTCCATTTTATTGGGCAGAAGTTTTAGTATATATGTCTAGTTATGATAATACCATTTTTATTAGCTGGAATTACTTTCTAAACTTAATTTCAGAATTTGTGGTAGTTTGTAAGATAGGTTGAGAATATTGGTTTTTCTGTAATGATCAAGAAATACATGGTAGTGGTGGCTAAGAATGATGATTTTCCTGAGTTTAATAATTTGAAGTTGAAATTAAAGGGAAAAAAACTGTTAACATGATTTACCTAGAATTATGATGAAATATAAGAAAGAGTATTCTTTTAAGTTTTACCTGCTGTGATTCAGAACTGTTACTTTCTCTTTGATTGATGGTTGTCTTACGGTGACTAATTGTTGCCTCAGCGCTGACTCTGACTTACTTAGAAGCATCATGTACTCGTGGGACTTCCACTTTCCCGACTAAGCCAACAGTCTTCCTCCCTGCCTTGCCTGCTTTCCAGCTTGTTACCTCCTTGTCCCTGGTGCTCTTGGCAAATAGCAGCACCCTGGTAGGTCAGCCACTAGAGCAGATTATCTTTAGCTTTGTCCACGCATGACTCCAGAATGTAGGTGTATAAAAAAGGTACACAAAATTTGATAATAAATACTTGATAATATATTACAAGGAATATACTTTAAAACTATTTTTGTCATGCATGTGATTTTACCTCTTAAAAAGATTATGTACTAATGAGATGGTTGTACTTGTTTATTTTTACATAAAGAATTAAATCCTAGCTGAATATATGGCACTAAAAGACATAGAGCATCTTCAGTGTTTTTTCAGAGGTGATTCGTCTTTATCTGTATGTATGTTTCTGTGTATGCATGTATGTATGTGTGCGGACACATGCATGCCGTAGCATGTGTCAAGGTCAGAGGACAAATTTAGATGTCAGTCCTCACCTTTCTTGTTTGAGACAAGGTTTCTTTTTGTTGGTTCTGTGTGTCTATGCAGGGTCTCTTTTTGTTGTTGTTGTTAGCTGCTGTGCTGCATTCTACACGCTAGCTGTGTATGAGCTTCTGAGGATTCCCCTTTCTCTCCCTCGAATCTTTTCGTAAGAGCACTGGAGTTACAACACATGCTACTGCACCCAGCTTTCACAAGTTCGGGGTTCAGACTCAGATCCTAGAGTTTGCACACATGCATCACATCCACTAAGCCATCACCCTACCCCTTGAGCAATAGTTTGATCTTATAAGGGTCATTGTGGAGAATGCTGCTTCACATAAGCACATAGTACATAGAACATGACAGAAATGTTTAGGGCCATTGCAGAAATTGGAAATTTTGCCCTAATCACAAGCCAAAATTTGCTAAATCACTTTTTTATGAAACTCAAGTCAGCAACTCAAGCAGCATTTTAAAAACTCATTCTATAATAACACAATTCAGAGATATATTAATTTGATGTTTATATGCTGGAAAATGGTTAATAGGAAAAATACTGAAGTTTTAGTTTTCTATAATAAAGCCATTGTGTTTTGTTATAATAATAAAACTCTGTACAGTTGGAAAGCACTGCACTGCATAACATCATAGTTGTGTTCATTAGTGCCATGCAATGTGATGGTGTGTGCAGTGCAATGTTGTTTGTTTTTTACTCTTTTGAGGGGCCTGCCACCCAGCTCCCAAATAAATCACACACAGAGGCTTATTCTTAATTATAAATGCCTGGCCTTAGCTTGGCTTGTTTCTTGCCAGCCTTTCTTAACTTATATTAACCCCTCTGTCTTTTGCCTCTGGCCTTTACCTTTCTCTATTTCTGTATACCTTTCTTTCTTACTCCATTGCAAGTTGTGTAGCTGGGTAGCTGGCCTCTAATGTCGTCCTCCTTCTCTCCCTCCTGCTTCCTTCCTCTCCCAGATTTCTTCTATATATTCTCTCTGCCTGCCAGCCCCGCCTATCCTTTTTCCTGCCTCCCTTTTGGCCGGCCATTCATTATTAGACCACCAGGTGTTTTAGAGGCACAGTAACACAGCTTCACCAAGTTAAACAAACGCAACATAAACAAAAGTAACACACCTTAAAATAATATTCCCCAACAGTGCAAAGAACAAATGTGTGCCAAACCAAGGCTGCAGTGAAGTAGGGAAATACTGCTAGGAAATCTAGCTTCATTATACATTTGATTTTGACTAATTTCTGGTAATTGCAATTCAGAAACCTTTTACTGTTGCCAAATTTTTGTGACCACTACATTCAGTTATGTAACTCTCTATGTCATCATAGCCCACAGCTTAAGAAGTTGTACTTTTAACTTTAAAAAATTATTTTTGTGGTATATTGACCAACTGTGGTTATATATACTTATGAACTATGAAGTGGTGTTAGGATTTATGAGTATAATATGGAATAATTAAATTGAACTAGGAAACACATATCTACCACCTCAAATACTTACTTCACATTAATTTCAAAGGTCTACTAATGCCTACACATCACATTCATATGGATGTGATTAATTCTGATGTGATTGTATGCCTCTGGTAAAGTGTTAGGCAGTCTCTAAATCTAGCCTAGAGCCAGTAGCCAGGATTCTATGATCCCTCTACAGTTTGTGTGTGAGACCCATAGGTGGTACTTGTAGGTAGTGATGCAAGCAGGACCAGGGATCTTTCCTGTCCGAGAAAACCAGTTGCTGGACTCTTGAGGAGCTCACAAGTCATATTGAAGAATTGTAACACAAAGGCCATTGTGCTTGGAGTGAGAATGATGGCTTAAGACATGAGTAGAATGAAAACAGTCCTTTAAACAATGAATGATTGTAATGCAGTTTACCAAGTAATATATTTACATGGTTTTAAATCATCCAATATCATAGGAACACTTACAATGAGATGAAAGAGTGCTATCCTCTACCCTGTGTCAACCCCTGTCCCACTCTTAGACAAAGTTACTTTAAACCATTGAGGTCTCTTTTTCTATTGTCTATATTTCTGTTATTAGAATGATTTTTCTGTGGTAAACATTATATATTGAACTTTTATTTCCCCCAAAGAATGAAGCTTACCTGTTTGTACCCTTTCCTCTTCATTCCCATCAATAAAGTTATACCATTTATTTTTGTTTCTGCTTTTAGTTACCTGGTAGCTTTGATATGCCAGCATCTTTTATAAATTCCCTGATCTACAAAAACAGTATTTCTTTTGCTTCATCCCATCTAGAACAATAAAGTGGGTCTGGTGAGAGTTAGATGTAGACTTAGAGGTCTGGGCATTGTTGGACAGTTATTTGGAGGCAATTTTAAATGTTTTGTGTGAGATTTATCATAATCTTTATTTTTTTTGTGTGTTTTATAGAAATAAAATCTTCCCTTAATTGATGAAAATGAAAATACAGAAGAAAGAGAAGCAGGTAAGTGGTCCCATTTCTTTTAGGTGTTTTATTTGTTCATTGTACCTTACACCTACTGAAGAGGATAGGTTAGCTGTGTGGGCTCACATTTTAACCTCTGCTAGTCCCTGTTGCCTCTGCTTTCCATTCTCTGCAGAGTAATAGAGCTCTGGTGTGGTGAGCCACAAGAATATGTTATAAGGAGTCCAGCTGTACATCAAAGCTATATCGTGACCAGGCCAAGGGTCAGTCAAGTGGCAAGCCATCTAGCATGAACTATTTGGTGTTACACAGCTTAATATTCAGCTGTGCCTTGTTATGAATTTCTTGTGCTCACAATTCCCATAGAAAGTGTGTGTGAACTTCACCGTTCCAGCCAGTACTTGGATAAGGTCACGCTGGCGGAAACCATAGCTTTGTTTTTTGTGCTATTGAAGCTTAGACCATCCCCTTGCCTTGAGGCCTAGTGGCTCTCCAGAGCAATTGACTGAGAAGAAAAGAGGTTTTTACATATCAAGGTGGAAGGTCAGGTGGAGCAAGATTCCTGAGGAGGCAGAGGACCTAGTGGCCAGGGGAGGAAGGGACAGGTGTTTTCTGTAGGACAGAATGGCATGGCCAGGGAGAAGGGAAGAAGACAGAGGTTTTGTAGATGGTAAGGCAGAACTCTTGTAGAGTTCATCAGAGCCAGGAGTAGAGAGCAAGTAGACATGGAGGGTGAAGAAACAGAGGACGAAGATGAGGCTGGAAGCATAAGAGCTTAGTCATTAGCAGGACTATGAGAGGACAGTAAATGAGGGAACAAAGAACTGAGTGTCAGGACAGAACTGAAGCTATGGAGATAGGATTTCATCCCAGAGAAATAAAGTAGAAATAAAGAATTTGGTGTATCTACATTTATTCTTGTCCTGAATGCCTGACAGAGCTGTAGCTGAGTAGATGGAATTTTGTCTTAGTGGAATAAAATTAACAGACATAAGAGCATAGTGTACGTAGATTTTTTTCCCCTCAGATATCCCACGCCGGATGTAGCATCTGACCCGGACCCTGGGTAACCCATACTCTGGGTGACTAATGTGTGAATTTTCCTTTTTGCTTCAGTCATGTCCATATAGGAGCAATGTAGTGAAACTGAATGAGAGTGTTAAAAATTCGCCTTGTAGAAATGCGTCCTCTCTTGGAACAGCTTTTCAGATTTTCCTGAGTGATGTGACCAATTCTCTGTAGTTTTTACATATTAATCATTTTTGGATATTTAGTTTGCTAAAAGCATTTTCTCCACATTTTATGTGTGTGTGTATGTACATGAAGTTTATATGTAGGCATGTATGTAATAGCTTATGTGTGGAGGTCAGAGGACAAGTTTGCAGAGTCATTTCTCTTCTTCCACCTTTCTGGAGCGGTCTGGGCTTCCGACTCGAGCTCCGGTTGACAGGTTTACTCTACAGGTGCCTTTACCCACAGAGACACCTCATTGCCCGGAAGCACTATTTTATTTGTACAATACTTAGAACAGTGGCCAGTGTGACTCATTAATATAGTGTATAAATAACTCTTCTCCTCAGTTACTTCTGTTTCTCTGATGGCTTTATTGGAAGGACCCTAGAGAATACCAGTTTGTGTGACTTAGAGAAGTGAGATGTGGAACTATGCCTCTGACTCTTAGACAGTCTGTCGGATGGGTGGCCTTTCTTTTTATGGAATTGGATGATAATCTAGCAATGGGGATGGTGGGGGTGGTGGTGGTGGTGGTGGTGGTGGTGGTGTCGTCTGAATCCCTGTCTTGAACTGAGACCCCATGAGAGGTGGTTGGGTGGGACTAGCCACCTTTTCCTTTCCAGTCTCCTCCTTTGGAACTCTAGTTAGAGACAGGGGCATGTGGGGTATCACAAGATTATCCTCTGGATGGCCCTTGTTGGGGAGCTTGATTTGGAGAAGTTATTCTTCTCAGTGTGAGTTACTCACAGGAAAAGCAGTACTTGTATCTACACATTGAGTTTCTCTTTCCTGGTGCTACAGTGAACTGGCAGTTGTAGGTCAGCACCACAGAAAAGGAATTTATCCTAGGGTGCACTCTGACAGGTATCTGAAGCTGTGTACAAGTTCTTCAATTACTGCTGAGTTTATGATCAAGAAGATGGGAAAGGACCACATATTCATCAAAAAAGGACCATTTAAATGTATTGTAGAATATACCCCAAACCCTCAAAATTGTTGTTAATTATGATATGCAGGCAGGCTTATAGTTCTTAAGGCAATTTTCACGTTTAATTTTTAGACATTTTTTTAAGGTGAGTTATTATGTATCCTTAGAGGAATTTTTATTTTAAACTTAATAGTAATGGTTAGTGAGCAGAATGTTGTTTGAGGTGGTGTTTTCTGTTTTGGGTTGGTTTGTTGGTTTCTGTGTTTGTATTTGAGATCGTCTTGATAAAGAAGTAGAGGTTTATGTGTAGTTAAGGCTAGTGTTGAGCTTGAGATCTATGTGCATCAGCCTCGTGAGTGCTGGGACTATAGAGTTACCCTACTGTGCCCTGCTTCAGAGTGAGAATTTCACTTGAAAATCACTGTTAGCTGTGTTGAGGTCAGGGTAAATAAACAGGAGGAACTGATCCTGTGCCTTCTGTCAGTGTTTGACACTGGGTCACATGGACTATTGAACTGCAAGAAATTCAGTACATGAAAGTGGAATGCTAGAGCTGTAGGCTCTAGGACTGAGTGTGTATCACACAGTTTCGAGCTGGATAGAAAGAGCTTCAGTCTTCATAGAGTGGGATTGAAATTCTCGCTGTATCACTTACGCTCTTGGAACAAGTTCAGTCTCATTTTTTAACGTGTGGAAAGTGGTTAAATGAGACAGTCAAGTACTTAGTATTTGTTATGTCAGTAGCAAGCAAATCTTTAGTGTGTAACAATGTGGATAGCAATCAAGCTCACTTTACCCTAATTCTGAGATGTTAGAAGCAACACTAAAAGGCTTAGGCTCTAGCCCAGTAGTGGAGCACTTGCCCAGCATGAACAAGGTCCTGGGGAGAATGTTGACACTGGAGAAAGAAGCAGGGGGAATGGGAAAGTCTGTTTTAAAAACATCCATTCTTTAAAAAAAAAAAAAATCCTCATTTCTTCTAGTTTGTTTTTCCACTTCTTTGAAGAAAAATGGCATGTAAATGTATTCTGATCTTTAAAAATTCTCATTTCCTTGTTCAAAATTTTATCGGGAAAAATTAAAATGAGATGACAGGTTTTTACAAGTTAATCAAAATTCAGCAATAAATAATCATGCTTCTTATTAACTAGAAGGGGCATAACAGGTGGCATGCCAAGAACAAAGGCTTTAGAGATTGACTTTGACTTTGTATTGCCAAAGGAAATGTTGCAAAAAAAACCCAGAACTGTGAAAAACGAATCTCTTGCAGTCTTTTTATCTGTGTTGACAAAAATAACTAAACTTCCTCTAAGAAGTGTATGGAGTTTAATTAGTGAGATTACCAAACAATACTAGGCAGGGAAAAGTTAGCTAGAGAAATGAGATGTGACTTGTAATGTTGAAAGCCTGACTTTTACAACGGAGTGTACTTCTTAAGTGGACACAACCTTACCTTAGTGAAAACAGACCCATCCTGATTCTTTTTTTTTTTTTTAAACCTCAGCTCATTGTTTGCTACTATTTTATAAATATGACAGGTATGAGATGTGATATACAATAGTAAGGGTAAAGGTTTACTGTAGTAATCTAGATCAAGGAATCCAGTTTTAAAAAAGGTAATATTAAAACTTGGAGCTATAGCCAGGAGGTAATATAGACCTGGTGACTTTGGGAGCCCTTGCTTCCATGAACAAGAGTTGAGCAGACATAGCTTTCATTTTTAGGTCCTCGAGAAAACACAAAGCTGGTGAATTGGGAAGAGTAATTCAGATGAGCAGTGGGAATCTCAGACCTTGATGAGACAGTTAGACTATACTTTCTTCCTTGGAGTGAATATGAACCTGAATTATTCACTAAGCAAATATTGCTGAGTTTTCCACATTTATTTATGCAAGAAATATTTAAGTTCTACCTCAGGCCAGGTTCAGCAGTGACTTAAATGTTTTCTGAAGAAATGGCATATAGTCTGATTATAGAAAGGCAGTTAAAGTAGGGTATGATACATGCCCCAGAAGAACCAGGGTTTTACATTATGGGTGGAAGGGTGTGGTCTGGTATTGGAATATAGTTAGGGACACAGGTAATATTTTAGGAAGAGTGAGGTCAGTCAGTGTGCTTCAAAGAACTGAACGAGGAAGGAAGAGAGTAATTATAGGTAGATTCAGGAAGTACATGGTAGTAAGGGAGAAAGGGAAAGCCTATGGTGGAGTGCTCCATTTTGGTGGTGGCAAAAGGCGAACTAGAGTAAGCTTGGTGGATTTAGCCAGCTGCCATGTTCCTAGTGCAGTTTATCTGTGTCTTGTAGTGGGAAAAAGAGAGCTCTGATCTCTAGGAAGGTGTTTACCACAAAAACAATTGCAGAGTCACAGCCTTGGTTGAAAATAGTGAGTGACGAAGAATAAGAACATTGATAATAATGTGGATGAGTAAACAATTGATTTTGAGACTTTTCAGCATCACTGGACAGAGAGCAGGCTAGCACTAATCAGACCTTCAGTTTGTTTGCCATTGGAAGCCCCTTTCAGCATATTTAAGAGTGATGCTAAATTGCCCTTTTTTTTTTTAAAAAAGAGTTTAAAACATTGTCTTCATTAGTCAAAAGGATTTAAAACGGACTTTTTCCAATTCCTGAGAGAGAGAGAGAGAGAGAGAGAGAGAGAGAGAGAGAGAGAGAAACATGAGCATTGAATTCTTCCTGTCTGTTCATATATTTCATAGGACAGCCCCCCCCCCAATCATTCTGATTGGTTTCGTATTCTGAAACATACACTTGAGGCCAGAATGCTAAGACAAGGAGGACTCATTGCCTGTGAAGTACATGAAGGAAGAAGGCACTCTATTCCCTGAAGACTTATGGTCCTCTCAAGAGAGCAAGTGAAGTGTATAGGTTGATGGACCCGTGGACAAGAATGGGGCCAAGGTCTTTGCTTTCTGTTTTTCCCTCTTACTCCCCTGGCTTCTTTTTCTTCTAGTTCTTCTTCACTCCAGTACCTCTACATCCACTGTCCTCCTTTCCATTATGGGATATCAGTTTCCTAGGAACAAGGTTATCAGCTTCCTCTTCAGTAGTACATATACTCTTGTCATGAGACCTTGTCATGAGGCAGAGGAAGAGACAGTGTCACTCTGACCTAGAGCAGACTATCTTGGTGGAATTCAGTCTTTAGGCTTTGAAAGCCTCTTTAGTAAGCAATTAACTGTTTCAATTTGTCCCCTCACTTTTTAAAAATTTGTTTTTAATTCATACATACATAATGCTCCTTGATCAAAATCGCCTTCATTATTCTCCCTTATCCTTTCCCCCTTCCATCATGTCTTTTCTTCCTCCGAAGTCCTCCTGTGTTCGTCTTTTTTTTTTTTTTTTTTTAAGTTAGAATTGCCTGCATGAGTATGGGTAGGAGTTGACTTACTTTGATCAGACAGTGCACTAGTGACTGTACCACTCAGCAGTATGACTCGGCTTCCCTCTAGCAAGCATTAACTGTTCTTCGCTACAGGTCCTGAGGTAGGGTAGGGCTTATGCAGGCTGGTAGCCACCACTGCTGTGAGTCGTGGCTGCAGCAACCATGTCCTGTCCAGAAGGTAGTGTTTTGTAGTATTCTTTCCCATCCTCCAACTCTTAAATGGTTTCTAGCCCTTCTTCTGAGCTCTTCCCTGAGCCTTGCAGGAGGTGATATAGATGTCCTGTTTAGAGCTGAGTACTAAACACTTTCAGTTTGCCCACTCCTGCACTCTAAGAAAACTTGATCTCTAAGTGTCAGGTGTCCCTGGCACAGAATTCACTATTGTTCCCAGGATGAGCACATAGCAACTTCCCTTTTTTTCTTAAAGTGCTGAGTCTTGAAAGAACAGCTGTTACCCATATGATTTAGGCTACATTATTAGCAGGACTTTACTTACTGTAAAGATCCAAAAGAAGACCTTTCTTTTCTTCAGTGTTTTTCTCCCAGTAATGTCAGTGCTGTGTTGTGAGCCTCAGACTCCGAAAGAGCACTAGAAAAGGAGACAGGGTAACATGCAGCTGAATTTGCAATGCTTTTATTCCTACTGTGGGCCAGGAAGTATAGGTACATGTAAGACAAATTTTTAAAGGTCTTATTAATTAAAAAACCCGGAGCTAGATATTGGGGTGAAAACTGAGAGATTAGTGAAGCAGAAAAAAGCCAGCTACATTCTTACTGCTAGGAAATCCTCAGCCAAAGAGAGAGCTACTTCTGTGTACTCATGCCTGTATCCTTTCTGTCTCTGCCATCTTATTAACTCTCTCTCCACCCAGCTACATCACTTCCTCTTTCTTCCCAGCTCTATCACCTCCTGTCTGTCTGTACAGACCCTCCAGACCTCTATGGTTAACTAGTGCTGGGAATTAAAGGCATGTGCCACCACGCCTGGTTCTGTTCCCAGTGTGACCTTGAACTCACAGAGATCCAGATGAATTCCTGCCTCCCAAATGCTAGGTGCACTGCCTGCCTCTATGTTTAATATAGTGGCTGGCTTTTTCCTCTGATCTCCATGCAAGCTTTATTTATTAGAACACAAATAAAATATCACCACAGATATACTTTGGGGAACCAACATACTGAAGGAAAGCCATACTACCTGGGCAAGTGTTTGTGGTATATAACATGCCAGGCCTCTTATAGGAGAGCAGGCACTCACAAATGGTGCTGTTTCTAAACTATTACCAGAATGCAATTTTACCATCTTCTGGAAAGCTGGCCCCTCCTGGGCTCTCCCTAAGTCATTTCTTTGTTCTAGGTCAAGGAAAGAATGCTATCCCTGAAGCGAGCACTCATTATTATTGGACCATTGCCAACCTTACCTTGGTTATGAATAGCAAGTACTTTTTAGAATACCAGACCTGAAAGTATGAGATGAAACTTCCACTTCCAAAGTATTATTTCCTTATAATTGTTCACGGTGTGGGACAATGCTTTTACTTAATGGTACTCAAAAGTGGCTTTGAAATTTCCTTTTTAGTGCTATCTTAGCACCTGTGACATATTTCTGGCATTTGTCACAATAAAACTTCCTTCTATTTGGGTAGTTTGATTTTTGCAAGTGGGCAAAGGTATTTGGGATTGAGTCTAGTGGCTAAGTTCGGTGAAATGCAGAACAAGCCTAGTTTTAGTTACTACCAAAAGTAAAACTGGTGGGCCAACAAGATGCCTCAGCAGATAAAGGCATTTGCCACCAACTGTGACTGTCTGAGTTCAATTACCAAGACCCATATAATGAAAGAAGAGAACCAATTCCCACAGGTTGCATTCTGACCTGTGTGCACATGTGCATGCACACACAAATAAGTAAACATTAAAAAAAGAAAACTTGGAATGATCCCATTTTTCTTGTTCAGAGTCAGCCCAGTTTAGTGTTGATGCTTCTTGGTGACTAATAAGAATGGGTTTTGAGAGGTAGAGAAGTGCATGAATCTTGCCTCCTCACTCCAGGAACTCACCTTAGTTCATGGCCAGCAGGTCTCAACATACTTGAATAGTAGCATTGTTTGTGAGTAGCATAAATCCCATTGCAGGTCTCTGCAGTTTGCCTAGAATTTGGTGGCACTGAAGGTTTTTGTGGAAAAGTATTATTGACATGCTTGTTTTAGATAAAATGCTAAAAATAATCTTAGATTTCCTCATAGAGCAAAGTCCTTATAATTTTTATATGCTAATTATATACTAAATTAAGAATTTATGTGATATGTTTGTGTGGGTGCACATGGCATGGTGCACATACGGAGGTAAAAGGGTAATTGGTTCTTTTTTTTTCACTTTTACAAAGGTTCTGGGACTTGAACATGGGTCCCAACTTGAACACAAGCACCTTTACCTACTGAGCCATCTCAGTGGCTCACATACTGACTTGTGACATATCAACACCATGCCACTGCTGCATAAGGCACGGGCGGCTGTGTCCTGCTTGCTACTGTATCTCAAGGCCTAGTATACTGGGACTAACACATAGTAGGAACTCAGATACTCACTACATATTGACTAAATCCATGTATTCAAACCTAATAGTAGCCTTTGTATGGAACCGTGAAGGACTAATATGCTTGTTTTCTTTTCTCACAGTTGTCCAAGTTGAAGGCTTTAAATCACTCCCCAATGTCGGATGCCTCTGTTAATTTTGACTACAAATCACCGTCACCATTTGACTGCAGCACTGATCAGGAAGAGAAAATCGAAGATGTTGCCAATCACTGTCTGCCCCAGAAGGACCTTTATACTACTGAAGAGGAAGCTGATAGCCTTTTCTCTAGGAAATTGATATCCCATAATGGGATTGAGGATAGTGGAGGCAGAGGTACTGGAGTGAAGAAGAAACGGAAGAAAAAGGATCCAGGAGAGCAAGAGGGAACAAAAGGAAGCAAGGACAGGGAGCCCAAGCCAAAGAGGAAACGAGAACCTAAGGAGCCAAAAGAATCCAGGAGGGCCAAGGAGCCCAAGAGGGCCAAGGAGCCCAAGGAAGCAAAGCAGAAAGATGGTGTGAAGAAGCCCCGGAAGCCCCGGGAGGCCTTGGGTAGCAAGGAGGCTAAAGAGAAGAGGAGCTGCACTGACTATGTGTCCAGGACGAAGTCCAAGAAGGCCAGGTGTGTACTTTCCTCCTTGCCCTTGCCTTCATGGGGCTCTTTCTCTTTGCTGTTAGCCCAAGCTCCTGGGCCTGACTTGACTCTACCTCTGCTGGTCCAAGCTTTTACCTCACATACGTGAGACAGTGAGGGGGATAACTCCTGGCATTAATGGAAGATGTTTAATATCTGAAATTATACTTAAAACATTTTGCTTTTAGGAAACTTTAAGAATTGCTAACCTTCTTCAGAGTCCAACCATCCTTTTAATCTGTACCTAATTTTTAGCATTCTTTACATGGTGGCTGGTGTCCTACTTCAGGTGTAGATGTGCTCTTTATGTCCTATTAGCTTTCAACCAAAAATGAACCTCCTCTTACCTCCTAATCATGTAATTTCTTGGTATTCATTTGTATTAAAAAAGAATTTAAGCTGGGGGTTGGTGGTGTACACCATTAGTCCCAGCTCTTGGGAGGCAGAGATAGGTGGATCTCTGAGTTTGAGGCCAGCCTGGTCTACAGAGCAAGTTCCAGGATAGCCAGGGCTACACAGAAAAACCCTGTCTCAAAAAAACCAAAAACCAAACCAACAAACCAAACAAAAAATAATTTAAATGTTAACTTATCTAAAGCATACTGCATAGGACATCCTGGGTCTGATAACGGATATTTAGACAGCAGTGGTATAGAGGCAGAGGGTGCACAGCTGCAGGAGTCAGTGGTAGTCTGGCAGGGCCATGGGCAGACAGAACTCTGTGTACAAGAGAACTAACTTTCTTCCCCAGGCTCCATGCTCTATTGCAGGATCATTTCTGATCTAGTTCCTTAGTCTGGCACTGTTCCTGACCCTTCCATAGCTGCTCAGACAATGCTGAATAAATGAAACCAGAGACAAACCTGTATAGATCACAGGCCTAGGTACAGATTCATTATAATAGTGTGTAACGGGAGAGAACATGCAGCACTTTTCACACAGAGAAATCAGTATTTGCTGTCTGCATACAAATGTAATGTCTTTTTCAAATTATTTCTGCATAGCATTGTATTTAGACTTTTTGAGAAAATACAAAACAAAAAAAAGTATACTCCTTAACTCAAAGAACTAAGTTTCTGAAGTCTAAATACAGAGGCAAGGTGTTTGTCTGTCTTTCTGTCCTATCAGACCATGAAATCTTAGAGGTTGCTGTGAATGTTGAGAACATAACATAATGAGGCCACCAAACACCTATGTTGGGGCAGAGCCCAAGGAAAGATGTGGTTAGAAAGTGTTTCAAGTGCTGAGTACTGCAACTTAAAGTTTACTTTATGGTATGTCAGGACCAGATAGATAATTCCTAATCCAAGTTTAAATGTTGCTTCATAATATTCACTCCCATGAGGATTCCATCTTTATCTATCAAAGAGGCTTGAAGGTCGATGGGTCCTAGGGATGTAGCTGGCAGAGAAAAGCTATAAAATAATGTCTACCTTGGAAGGCCAAGAGGGCCAGGTAAAGTTGGTATTCAGACTAATGGAAACTATAGAGGCTTTATTTCTCATTGAACATAGGAAGGATATGCTTCCATGTTTTTTAGGGTAAAAGAATGTTTGAAGAAGGAAAGTCAGACTAGTGGAGTTACTGAAAACTGTACTGAATTGTAAGTGCCTGAGAATTGGGGTAACCAGAGGAGCTGTCCTCTATGCTTTGGAGGACAGTGGAAAGATTATGTTTCTGGACTCACCCATGTTCTAAACTCTCATGTTCACAGGTTTTTGACTTCTCAAAGAAATTCATACTGACATTATATAAGATTTAGAACAAGTTAATAATATGTAGACATTGTTATAGATTCCATTTCAGGAAAATAGAAAATTGTTTGATGAAATAAAGTTGAATATCAAATGTGGAGGCAAAATCAAGATTCTGACTGATGAAGACCTTACAGCATTAGATTAGAGGAGTGTGATTTTGATCTAATTAAACCAAATAAATGAATGAGTTGGGGAAGTACTTGTCCTTTTGCAGGCTGTTAAATGACAGTGAGCTCTTGAGCTTTAGAAATCCAAGAGGCATCGTTTGGAGATTGATAGGTAGGTAAGGATGGCCATCTCTTTAGAAATGTGGGCACGTTATACAGGCTTTGTCTGTGTTTTAGGGCTGTATACTCTAACTTGGAGTAATACTGTTCTCTGTAGCCCAGAGATAGGGTTTTGAACTGTTTAGCCTTTGATTTCTTTTCCTTTGCATCTTTGTAAAAATTGTTTCAATTCCTGTAATTAATGATTCCACCAGTCAGCATAACCAGTTTTTAGATATGGAAGGGTATTAATTGATCTTTTAAAAAATATGTTCTAATTCTCGTGTGTGTGTGTGTGTGTGTGTGTGTGTGTGTGTGTGTGTAATTTACTCTTGTAAATTGACTCAAGTACTTGTTTTTACTTGAGCAGTTATTGATTTCAAACCCGGGTAATACTTGATGGTTATAAATGATTCACTGGTTGCCTGGATTACTGTAGGAGCATGGCCCCTGGTTTATAGACTTTTGGCCCTCTCCTCCTTCAGTTCTTACTATAACCACCCAGTCTTTCTGAAGCATTACCCTTGTCTTATTTATGTTGTCAGTCATGTCAGTGTTAAATCAAACCCTTTTCCCTCTGTCTTGATTCTAAATCAGCTGAGAAATAGCCAACAAAGCAGGAGATGCAGTGGTCAGCTTTATTATGAACTCACATCACTGTGTGGCTGGAATTGGGCTTCTTGTTGGGTACTTCAGTTAGATACACTCCTATAACTGTAGGCAGAGAAGGATGGTAGCACTGAGCCAGGAATACTCCCAGTCCTGAGGCTTGCCGGGCAGGTAGGTCCCCAGTTAGATAAATGTTTCCAGTATTGTACTCCTTTGATGAGTAAAGCGTCTTTTTCCTCACGAAAATACAGGAACAAGAAAAGGGAATTTCTTCTTCAGTTTATATTTGCATAGAAACTTCTGGTTGTTACAGTTGCCTTCAGAGCAAACCCTACTCCTTTCTCGATTACTCAAGAATTTGGAGGTCTAACTCCTACCTTTAATTCTAGCAACAACCTCCCTAGCTAGATTGCTCTCATAAACCCTTGAAGGTACTCAATTTTCTTGTATATTGCTCTTACTGTGTTTCTCCCAGCCATAATGTCCTTTTTCCTCCTAGTATCCCAAGTCTTTTCCATTCTTCAAGTCTGAATGCAAAACCCAGCTCTTCCATGAAGCTTCCCCCAAATTAATGTGCTAATGTGTCCCTTCTGAACTTCTGTAGCCCTTGGAGCCTCCATTACAATGTAAATTATGGGCTTTAGATCTCAGCAGACTGAAAAGGATCTAGTTCAACTCTGCCATACTGCATTCTGGGAAGAAGAGACCTACAGAGAAACTCATTCCCAATAGACATTGTAAACTCAGGTCTCCTGATTCTTTGTCTTACATATTGTCTCTGCAGCGGGCCCTCACAATGGTAACTTTGGTTTTGGTGTATGTATGGCTTGTTTCCTCAGTAAAAGTTAAGTACCTGAGATCAGGACCACCACCCCCTCTGTCCCTTGTTTCCCCAGGGGCTGTTCACCAAAGAAATTTGTCAGATACAAGCACAATATTCTACATATTTAATTTGATTGCATTTAGGAATACTTCTCCCTGAAAATAAGATTTTTGTTAGATACCTTATGAACTCGTTAATATTTGGTGGTGTTTCTGTTTTCTAATTAAAGATAGGAATTCTAAAATAAAGAGATGGCTCAGAGGTTAAAAGCCCACACTCCTCTTGCAGAGGACCTTACTTCAGTTCTTAGCATCCATGTGAGACAGCTCCTGTTTGTAACTCCAGCCAGGGGATCTGACTCCCTCTTCTTTCATCTTTGGGCATCTGTGCTCAAGTGCACAGGCACACATACACATAATTTAAAAAGTAAAAATATTTAAGAAATAATAATAAAAGATAAGTGACTTGTCCAGGACAGACTGATGAGCTTCATTGTCAACTCTTCTGGTTTGCATGACTAAGGTCAAGAATGAAAGCGGAAGATCCCTTGTCAGACAGGTTTGTAGGGATTGGCTCCTTCAGATTCTCACTGCGCATACTCAGTGGTATTCATGGAAGGACTGAACTGGCTCCAACTTTTTTTTCTTTCTTTCCTTTTTTTAAATAATTTCATTTGCTTTGAGCCACATCAAGCAGAAAGTTGAGCACGTCCTGGACCTAAACAATAATTGTAGTATCTAGCACATTTTCCTTTTTAAGTTCGATATTAATAGTGATTAGTGTTTAGGACTCTCAGGATACAAATCTAAAACTTCAAAGTAGGAAAAGCTTTCTTTATTTAAACAATTATTTTCTTCTTTTCTCCAGATTAGTTTTGAGTGGCTTGTTGATGCCTTAAGTATATAAAGCTTAAGCAAGAAAACACTTCCAGAAAGTTGAGTTAGGCCTTATTATTTCCTTGGCTCTGAAATTTTAGTTTCACTTAATATAACTTAGATGTATTATTATTATGGTACTTTTATTCCAAAGGGGATTAGGATCACTTTTGTAAGAAAACATATACAGGTGTGTGTGTACAAGTTTTCATACAGTGCTATACATATATGTACACATAATGGCAATAGCTGTTGTATCCTGTGGAGTCATGAAATTGCTAAGAGATCCCTAGTTCCTTGGGGAAGCCAGATTTTAGCAATTAAGAAAAGTTTCTCTAGAGAACAGTACGTGGTATAATAGTTGCTGTTCTCAGTGGCAGCTTTTTCATCTTACATTTCCATGTACCAAGAACTTTCTTTTTCCTAAAAGCCTTTCTTTTGCAGAAGTCTGCTTCTTTCTGTAAAACACAGCCTGGCCAGTGTTCTGTATATGTGGTTTTCTGGCATTACTACTCAGTATGGAGGAAGTGAGTACCTGAGGAATTTATGTGCAGTTTTTGAGTGTCTGCTCCTGAACAGGAGGCCAGGCATTACGACTGAGCTAGAGGTTTCTATTAGAAACTTGGGTGTGGAGCTCTGTTGTTGGTTAAGGGGAGAGCCTAGCTTAGAAATTTCTACCTGTCAGAGTAGCTTCTCTCTCTCTCTCTCTCTCTCTCTCTCTCTCTCTCTCTCTCTCTCTCTCTCTCTCTGTGTGTGTGTGTGTGTGTGTGTGTGTGTGTGTATACATGTTGTGTATGCCTTTGAGTGTATAGGTACACATATCTGTGCACACATATGTAGAAGACTACAGTGGAATGACAGATGCCTTCCTCTGTCACCCTCTGCCTTATTGCTTTGAAGTAGGATCTCTCACTGAACCCTCACTGGCTCTTTGGCTAGCCATCTTTGTCTGCCCTCAAATGCTGGAGTTAAAGGTATACACAGCCATGTCTGGCCTCTTATGTGTATTCCTCATGCTTGGAAAACAAGTGCTCTTACCCTCTGAGCTGCTTCTCCAGCCTCTCTATATTCTTTGAAAAGGAAGAAATTAATCAGTATCCTGGCCTAAGTGGAGGACTGTCTACCTGGTTCTCCTGTTCTCAGACTTTGCTGTGTCTAGGGAAAACTGGGACAGCTTGTAAGAAATGTAGGTTCTCTGATCACATCCCAGAGACAATTTCTTAGGTGGAGCCCTGAGAAAATTACAGTCCTGAAGTCTCCTGGTAGTGAAAGTGCAGCAGGTTCTTCACTATCCTTTGAGAAATGTAGTCCCAGGTGAAATTTTGTCAGGGTGGGTGGGAGTGGGGTGGAGCATATTTAAAGTTAATGTATTTAACATCTGCTAAATATAAAAAGCCAAAAAAGAGGAAATGTAGTTGGTTTGATCAGCCCTGTTCTCTGCTTCATCCTTTCTCCCCAATTTGTTTTGCTTTGTCAATATGGAACAGATTTTTCTCTCAAATCCAGTAAGCTTAGTAGCATTGTAGAAGAAAAGTTTTGCTGCCTTCTTCTCATCTGTGTCGGTTGCTTCTAGAAAGTTCTAAACCCCAGACCTTGTGACTATAGAGACATTGGAGATACCTTGAGTACTAGTGTATCAGTTGCCAGTGTGGAGCAGGAAGAATGGACAGCTGACACTGTATGAAGGCCAGCCTTTTTTCTTTGTTTAGAGTAAATACCTGCTTATTGAAGCCAGTTTTAGGCTCAATAGATTCTATTAGTAAAGTTGTTTCTGTTGAGAAGTGTGTGTTGGGTACACGAATGACATAGCACATATGGTGTGTGTTAGGGACCCACCAAGGACAGCTGTGGTGTTGGTCCTTACCTTCCATCTTGTTTGAGGCAGAGTCTTGTTGTAGTCAGTTGTTGTAATTGCTAAACTTAACTGCTTCATGAGCTTCAAAGGATTTTCCTGTCTCCTTCCACTCACTGTAGGAGCACTGGGATTATAGGTGCTACTCTGCTCCTGTCTTTACATGAGTTCTAGAGATTCAAACTCAGATCCTCATACTGGCAAAGCAAATGTTCTACCAACTGAGCCATCCCCCTGTTTCTGTTTTTAAAAGTTTCAGTTGTGTATTAGAATATAGAAGATAAATACAAAGATGGGTAAAGATGATGTGAATTCTGAGTAGGGACTTTGTAACCCACTGGGCTTTATGGTTAGTAGAGAAGGAATCTAATGGCTTCTGGAGCTTTGGACAGTTTCCATCGATGGTTTTTATTTTTTGAGACAGGGTTTCTCTGCATAGCTCTGGTTGTACTAGAACTAGCTTTGTAAACCAGGCTGCCTAGTGAAAGGTTTACAACACGCCCCCACGGTCAGGCGTGTTCGCATATGCCTGGCGGACACTTCCGCCTAGCCAGGCCCAGGTCAGGATAGCCATTTCCGGGTCAGGGCATCTCGCGTGACCAAAATCCGTGACGTCCCACTAGCCACGTAAGCGCGCAATGTGGCTATGTGATCTACGCGCTTGCGTGTAGTAGTGACGCTGATCTGTCCACGCCCAGCCTTTAAAATCAGGCGCCATGTTCCTGGTTTC
Organism: Peromyscus eremicus; assembly: GCF_949786415.1. Lineage (NCBI taxonomy): Eukaryota > Metazoa > Chordata > Mammalia > Rodentia > Cricetidae > Peromyscus > Peromyscus eremicus. The sequence goes on along the minus strand of NC_081419.1, from coordinate 134,460,026 downwards.
TTCTTCTCCACACACGTGTTTCCCGCAGGCCTGTTCACTCTCTGTCCCTTTACCTTTAATAAAACTCTTTGTTAGCGGATTCTGTCGTGTTTCGTGGCATTTACTTGCAGGGTAAGAACACAACGCAGCCGAAAAACTAACACCTAGAACTCAGAGATCTGCCTTCCTCTGCCTCCCGAGTGCTGGGATCCAAGTTGTGGGTCCCCACACCAGGCCCATTGCTGATTTTTTATTTGTTTGTTCTTTTCAAGATCACCTGTAGTGCTTACTCACCATCAGCCATCTAAGGTAGGGTCTGGTATTTAAAGACGTTCATCAGATCTATAAGAAAACAAATACTAAATGTGTTGCTTCATAAATGCCCACTTATGTACTATTCTACTGTATTTTTAGTGCCTGCTGCATCTTTCTGTGTTTAAAGGCATTTTTATTGAGAGTATTATTATAATGAGTAAAGGAAAAGAAGGTGTCACAGAAGTATTGTGTGACTTTGTCGCTGAAAAGCTCTGTGATCCAGAGACAGCCTTACTATTCAGACAGAAGTATCAGTAAATGAAAGCACCTGATACGGTTGTATACAAAATAGCTGGAAAGATTTAGAAGATTAGGAGTGTTTAAGTTCTGGCCTGGGAAGTCCCTTGGAAGAGGTGAGTATTGAACCAGGTATTAAAGGAATTAGTAGATGAGAGATTTAAGTAAAAAGACCAAGACATTTAAACAATTGTTCTTTGGGGGCTTTGTTAAGATGGTAGACCAAAAACACTTTAGTTTCCCTTCTCATGGCCCATTCAAACAGTTAGGAGAACAGTGGGGAATACATTCTTCACAAGTGAGAGCTGTTCCTACCTTTCTCAACAAGAAAAACCAGCACTGTTTTTTCTAGTGCACAAATGGCTGTAGGGGAAGTCCCAGCTTAGATCACATGCTAGGACTGCATTTGCAGCTGAAGTGGAAGTACCTCTCCCTCATGGTGGAGCTGGCAGCTCTTGGGAGGACTGGAGGCATCCAGAAATGGAGGAAAGAGTTCACATTACTGACATGGAAAATGGAGCAGAGGAGCCATAGCTTCTCTACCTTTTCCTGCTTGTACTCTAAAAGTGAGGAAAGGGATGGTCACTTCAAAGGCCCTGCTTGTAGGTGTGGAGGTCTGAGGTTGTATTGATGTGTCATCAAGAAGTTGTATATTAGTTGTAAATTAGTACTCTCAGATCAAGAAGAGGTGTGTTGTCTAAAAGACAAGAATGGTTGGGGCTGGGAGACAGCTTTGTCAGTGAGGTGCCTGCTGTATAGGCCTGAGGACCCATCAGAGCTTCAGTACCTACATAAAGAGTTGAGTGTGATGGCACACGTCTGTAACCCCAGCATGGAGGGGTGAGCATAGAAGGATCCCTGGAACTTATTGAGCAGCCCTCCTAACCTAATCAGTGAGCCTCAGGTTCAGTGAGAGACCACCCAGTCTCAGAATACAAGTTGGAAAGCAATAGTGGAATACACCCAATGTTGACTTCTCACCACATGTCTCACAACATGACAACATATAACAACCCCAAACAACGAAAGCCAACTCTGAATAGTTTATAAATAAAAAATGGTCAGAAAACAATTAATGAAAAATTTATAACAACATCACCTAAATCTAGGCATTGTGGCTTTTATGCCTATAATCCCACCACTTGGGAGGCTACAGTAGGAGGATTACCAGTTCCAGGCTAGCCTGCTTTGCATAGTAAGACATAGCATTAAAAAACAAAAAAACCTCAAAATTAAAAAAAAAAAAGTTGAGTACAGACAGGAATAATAGAGTTATATAAAAATCGGAATTCAGTGACTTTCTTACCAGGGTTTCAGTAGCCATTGCTTAAACGTTCAAGAATGTTTGGCGAGAAGTGTGGACTTCTAGTTAGGTTAACTAGGTTAACAACTAGTTAGGTTGTTGTCAAAACCTGTTTGGGGAGTAGAATGTGGTGCATGGAACTGCTTGCACTGAGCATTTGAAACCTTCCTAAACTGTCTGAATTTGTATCTTCAGTTGCTTTTAATTGGTAAAACACTACATCTTCATCTTGGAAGTTGTGGTTCTTTTTCAGTTTTTATTGTCACCAACGTATGTAGGTCTTTGTTTTGGTGCTGCAGATTTAGCAGTGAAAGCCTCCAAGGCAGCATAGATCTGGCTCCATTTTGTCTACAGCAGATTGCATCTGTACCAAAACAAGTGCCTTTTAACCAGTGTCCTTATTTTTTGTGCCAAATCTGTTCTCTATTTATAGAAGGAATTAAATTGGGTACTATGAAAGTTGAATGAAATGTGCAAATGAGCCTTTTCATGGTATTATCTGTGTTTTAGGAGCGTTTTGCTGGGAATATCAAAGCCTGTGGATGCTGGGCTGAAACTCTTCTCTTAGAAACTGTTTCTCCAGTATTATAGTGGTCCTACACTGGAGTCCTCAGCCTCCGCTTGTCAATGGATGCTATGACTGTTCTCAATGTCATGATTGTAACTCATTCTTGCCTGCTAAGACTATAATTCTCACTCCATAAGGTTTTAATTCTTAAAATGGGATGAGGAACTACTTTGAAATAATGTGCTTTGATAGGTATACTCTTTCAGTGCCTGAGATCCATGGGCACAGTGTTGGAAGACCTGTAATTGTATGGTGCCGAGACATATCATGTATCTTCTCATCTCCAGATGTAGCACTAGATTTCAAACACATACTTCTCAAAAAGACTTGGGAGCTGAGATTGGGTTGGGGGAGAAGTATTAGAAATCTTGTCCGTCCATTGCTTGATACTGTGGTTTGTTTCTGTTTAGAAAGCCATGTAATATAAACTACAGTAAGTAAAGATTCCCAGAAATCTTAGTTCGTGAAGCCATGTAGAATACAAGAGAGACAGCTTTAGAACTTGGTATAGTTTGTATGTTGGTAGTTCCTTATGTATTTTAAGTGCATAGTGTATGAGTTCTTATCTGTAGATACATGTTTTATTATAAAATCGTTGGATTTTGTTGCCCAAAATAGGTATTTTGACATTAAAAACAAAAATCTTATGTCTCACTTTTCCCCTCCCTGTCATACAAGTTAAGATTTTTTTCTTAACTGGAAGCTAAAAAAGAGAAGATTATAGAAGTAAGGTTGTTTTGCTCAGCCTCCAAAGCTGTTAAACGGAGAATGTTAGGACTTTATATTATTCAGAACTATTGGTCACAAGCAATGAAGATCCGATTTAAATTAGCTTAAGTTAAAAACTAATAATTGGGGATGTGCCAGTTAACAGAATCAGAAGTTTAATTGAGAGTTCCAAGGCTTTTTGTTTCTAGTTGCTGTCTACATGTCCCTGGTTAGAGTTATGACTACCACAACTTTATGTTGTAGAGGAAAAGACATTAACTTTCTTACCTACTCCTCTCCAAAATTATTTTTAAGATTTATTTTACTGTATGTGTGTGTGTGGTGTGTTTAGGTGCCCACAGTCCCAAATTATTTCTTTTTCAAGGAAGAACTCCCAAGTTGTCATAGCTGTCATCTATGGACCAGTCAGTTATAAAAGGAATAGAATATCATAGCACAGCCTTAGCTATATTTTTTTTCTTCCTATCTGGGGACCAGTATTGAGTATACAATCCCCTAATCTCCTTCACACAAAAAAGAAGAAATATAGTATCCATTTCATCAATGCAATAGGTATCTATTTTAAGTTGTTTGGAGGCCTGACAAGATGGCTTAGCAGGTAAAGGCACTTGCTACACACTTGATAACATGATTTAGATTCCTGGCTCATATGGTGGAAGGAGAGAACCAACTCTCACAAGTTGTTCTCTGACCTGTATACTCAAACCAAGCAACACACACACACACACACACACACACACACACACACACGAATTACTAAATTTTTAGAAGTTATTTTGGGCCTGGTAAGAGGTCCTAGTGGATACTTGCTGTGCAGGAATGAAGACTTGAATTCAGATGCCTAACATGCATGTGAAGCACTGGGCGTGGCTTCTTGTGCTTGTTATCTCACTGTTAGGGGAGGGGACAGAGACAGGTGGATTCTGGGAGCTTACTGAACAGCCAGCCTAGCAGAAAGCAAAACAAAAACATGGTGGGCATCATGATCAGTAACAGTGTCTTAAGGGAATAAGGCAGAGAATAATAGAGGAAGACACAGCTGAGTCCTGCTCTGGCCTCTGGGTACATGCACATACACAAAGTGTACCATACACAGGAGCCATTTAAAATTTATAAACATATTTATATAAAATAGCTTACTCCAATAAATGCCTATTACATGTCTTTTTTTTTTTTTCACCCCTGAACTATTTGAGGATAAATTGCATGCACTATGCCTTTTTGTTACTAAAAACTCCAGGGTGTAGTTGCTAAGAGTAAGGTTGTATTCTTACATATCTTTCCTCTAGTTACTCTTTCATTCCTTTGTAACAAATAAGCAGTCTTATGAAAATTGTACAGAAGTCTCATTCCTTCTTGTATTGTACCCCCTGGCCTTAATCACCCCTTGGTGATTTTAGACTGGACCTCTCTTTCCTGTGGTGGTTACAACATGATTTTCTTAGTCTACTTCCTCTTCATTCACCGTAGAGCTGTAGTGAACCGCGGCTCTCCTATCCCTTATTTAGTCATTATATTTGGCTGCTGTCAGTACAGAGTCCCACTATTTTCAATTACGCATTTCTTCACTGTCCCCGGTTACTTTGGTGGTCATGTGGTCTTGGTTTAGGGCAGTAAGGTTTCCTTAGGATGTCTCCAGTGATTTCTTGACATTCCACCTTCAACCTTAGCATCTTCATCTTTTATTTTCTGATGGTGAGATGCTTCAGGCTCTCCTTCTGTCTGCTCTGTTTTATCCTGGGGGTCTGCCATTTCTTTGGGGGAGACAGTAAGATCAAAGTGCTAGGTGAAAAAAACTGCCATGGAAGAATCCCTTGATGATGTTAGAATTCTCATGATTGGGTCACTTCCTGAAAGCCTGACTTCTGACTGCCTCTTATCAGGGACCAAGCATTCAGCATACCAGCCTTGGGGTATGATCAGGTACTGTACCCATTAATTCATGGGGTTGAGGTGGGTTTGTTGTTGTTGTTTGTTTGTTTTTTTCATATGGTGGTGTTACATTACTTGTTGCATTACTTGAATTCATTCATTTGAGCTTGTTTTTAAATCTTTGGGTTTTTATTTCTTAGCAGTGCAATTTTAATATATCTCAGAATGTCAAATCTATATAAAAAAGAAAAGTGCCACTTTTTTCCAGTAACCCTCTCTCCTTCCATTATCCCTCTCCCATCCAGTATAGATAATTACTGATTATGGTTTGAGCTTCTTATGATACTAGATATATACATGTGTTTTCATTTTACCCTTAACACCAAAGGATGCTATTTTACACTTTGTATTTTCTATTTAATGTATAGAAATCATTCCATTATCAGTTTATAGAATACTTGTTTTTATAGCTACATAGCATTCCAGTTTGTGTATTCTGATTTAGTCAATCTCTTTTATGTAGACATTTAGATGATTGTCAGTTTTAAGTGATACTCATTTTTTTTTGCAGTTATCAAATCTTGCAGTGAATAACCTCATGCATGTTTCTATATTGTTGCAGGTATCATTAAGTAAATTTCTGTAAGTAGACTACTGAATCAAAGAGTACATACATATGTATATAGTTTTATTTCTATGTATTCTTTAGATCATATTCATCTTCCATTTTTCTCCTCCAACTCTTTCCAATCCCCATCCTACACTCCCCTCTCAAGTTCATATCCTTTTATTTTTAGCCAGAACCTAATTAGTGTTAGCCTTATGTACATGGGTGTGGGGCCATCCACTGGAGCATGAGCACCTTACTATGGGCTACACCTTGAAGAAAACAAACTCTTCCTCTCCCAGCCGCCATCAGCTGCTAGTAGCTCTTGAGTAGAGATGAGCCCCTCCCCATCCATGCTGGAATGATTTCTGGCTTGGTCTTGGATAGGTCTTATAAAGGTGTTCTATTTTCATTGCTGTTACTTTGACAAATACTTAGAGAAGGAAAGTGTCATTATTTGTGGAAGTCAAGGTAGGAACTCAAGGTAATAACTTGAAGATTGGCTTGCTTGCTATTCCTCACAGCCTTGCCTCTGACCAAGGAGCTCACCTACAGCCAAAGATATGCAGCAGGAGCAATGGGTAACACAGCTTGAAAGCTGGTTTACAAGATGGCTTATACTCTACACAGTTTTAGGACTATCTGCCTAGGAATAGAACTACCTACATTGGCCTGAGCCCTCCTATATCACTTCATAGTTAAGACAGTCTGGCACAGACAAGCCTACAAGCTGGTCTGATCTAGGCACTTACTCAGTTGAGGTCCTCCTCTCAGGTGACTCTAGGCTTTATCAAGTTGACAGTTAAGCTAACCAGAAGAGCAGACAACCACAGCTTTTGTGAGTTGATGAGTGCCACAGCCCTGTGGTCTCCAGAAGACACTATTTTACAGTATTATTCCTCTTGACCTGCCTCTTATACAATGTTCCTTGAGCCTTAGTAAGGGAGAGGCTATGATGTAGATGTTTCATTTAGAGCCAAGCACACCACAGTCACTTGCTCTCTACCCTTTGACCAGGGTGAATCTCTACATTAATTGCCATCTGCTGCAAAAAGAAGCTTCTCTTTTTGAGGGGTAAGAGCTACACTCATGTATAAATAGAAGGATAGGTATTTAGAAAACAGTTTGATACTATATCCACTTAGCAAATAATAATAGCAGGTTCTCCCTTGAGGCTTATGACCTCACCAACCATTGGTTCTTGGCCATTTTCAGAAACAGGCGTGAATTCCCTCCTGGCAAGCAGGCCTTAAATCGAGTTGGAAAGTCATTGGTTATCCCCATACCATCCATGCCACTGTTGCACAAGTGGGTGTGTCTTGCCAGGCTGGTCATTATTATATAGCTCACAGAGTTTACAGCTGGGTAAGACTGCTAATAACTTTTCTCTCCCAGCATCCTGCATAGTACCTTCCAAAACTGTGAAAGCTAGCTAGCAGGGAAAAAGCTTTCAGGGTGGTACCAGCTTGATTTTTCCATATCTTGTGACCAAAGTAGGTGAAGTCTTCAGCAATAGAGTCTTACCATCAAGTTCTGATGGGCAACCAAGAGCAGTGGTAGTAGTCTGTATTGTTTGGAGAGTGGGGGGTCTCTGAGATTCCTCTTGACCAACAGCAAGAAGGACCCTGTCCCACAGCTAGCACTGAACCTTTTGTTTGATAATCTATTGCTTTTGGGAAGAATATTATCCTCCTATTAGGGTACCCTATCAATTAAACTTATTTTAAAAAATGTGTATATGTGTGTGTACAAAGAGAAAGACTGTGTGTAAGTTTTCATATGCCTTTTAAAAACATCTTTAATATTAACTGTTCATCTCTCACCTCCTTTGTCCTCTCTCATCCTTCTCCCCAATTTAGCCTCCCTATTATTTTCCATTCATACCATTTGTGTTCTACTATCCCCCTCCCCACAGTTGCCCACCTCATGACTCTTTTTTAGCTTCCTGACTTCTACATGAACAAAACAAAATTTAAAGCTAGGCTCCACATATGAAATGGAATATGTGGTATTTGTTTTTCTGGGCTTAGATGACTTCACTCAGTGTGAACCCCTCCTCTCATTTCATTATCCATTCTTCAGTAGATGGTCATCTAGGCTGCTTCCATTACTTAGCTATTGTGAATAGAGCAGCAGTGAACATGGAAGAATTAAGTATCTCGGTGGTAGAATATAGAATTCTTTGGGGACATGCCCAGAAATGGTATAGCTGAATATTACCGATCTTTTTCTAGCTTTGTAAAGTATGGAGTGTTTCACTAATCTGTGCATCATCCTTGCACGGGAACTGTGCTAATCTTTATCATTCTAATTTTCTATACATGCTACAGAAGTAAACACTGTGTGATTCTATTAGCTATAATCAGTCACTGTTTTTAAGGAACCTGACCGTTGAGTAAACAAGTATTCATGGACCAAATCTATCTAGAAATAATAGAAATTATTATATAATTTAATTATATAATTATTAAATTATTATATAATTTAATTATTTAATTAATAATATATATACTATATATAGTAGGAATTATTAATAAAATGTTTCTGCTAATAAACTTCCAAGCCTTGGGTTTTTAAAACTTACTACAAAGGGGGAAATGCATTTTGTCTAGAATCATCCTAGAAGATGAATTCAGGGGATATTTTCTTGATATCCTATTTTTAAAAAATCACATTTTCAGGCTTACAAGGGCTTTCTTCCTCATATTTGTCTTTATCAGAAGAGCTCCAAGAAGAATTTTTACAATTTAAAATTGATTATTTTTTTGCTGTGGGATGGTCTGTATGTCAAGTGTGTTGCTGATTTGTCAATAAATAAATCACTGATTGGCCAGTGGCCAGGCAGGAAGTATAGGTGGGACAAGGAGGAGAATAAAGCTGGGAAGTGGAAGGCTGAGTCAGAGAGACACTGCCAGCTGTCATGATGACAAACAGCATGTGAAGATGCCGGTAAGCCACGAGCCATGTGGCAAGGTATAGATTAATGGAAATGGATTAATTTAAGCTATAAGAACAGTTAGCAAGAAGCCTGGTATGGCCATACAGTTTGTAAGCAATGTAAGTCTCTGTGTTTACTTGGTTGGATCTGAGCGGCTGCGGGACTGGCAGGTGAGAGAGATTTGCCCTGACCGTGGGCCAGGCAGGAAAACTCAAGCTACAAAAAGTAACCTGGAAAGTCATGTTGAATATTCTCTCGATGGAGTATCTTATTAATCCCCAAGTAAACACACAGAGTCAGGAGACATTTTGCTGTTTGCTGAGATATTCTTCCAGCTTCACCTCCTCCAGCCTCTAGCTAAAAAAATCTAGAGGTGCCCAGGCTTAACTTTGGAAGTGTTATGCCCTCATTCTCCTATTTTCATCACTCAATGGACTTCCACGAATGCATTCATTTCTCATGGTAAGATACTCTATTTTGAAGAGGTTCTATTCTTTAATTATGATTTGAGCCTGTTAGCTTTTAGTATAATTTTGCACAGTAAAAAGATTCCAGTACATATGTATATACACAATTGCTTTATAAATACACGTTTAAAATGAAGAGTAAACATCTGGACAAAATTTAAATTAGTGAAGTTGCATTTAATAAATGAAATTAACTTCAGGTGTTAGGAGCAAAGATTTTACATAATATTGAACAGGTCTCTGAGTATGTGCTTGTAATGGTGACTTTCGGAATATCAGCTTTCTTTAAATTTGTGTCAAACAATTAAGCATAAAATTTTTAAGATAGCAGTAAAATCACTAATAACTATAGGTTTGATTTATTTTTATGTATTTATTAAAATGTTTTTGTTGATTCTTTTAGTCATTAAGATTCAAGTAACGTTGAAGTAGAGTTGAAATTTTTTATATTTTTCTGAAGGAATAAAATAGAGTCAGTAAATATTATATCATTTGAAAAAGCAGTAACCTTGGCTCATGTGACCTGAGTGTCAGTCCTTGTCCTACGGCTGACTGTAGGACCTTTTCTGTTTATAGGTCAGTCTGGAATATGAGGATTGTGTGCTGTGGCTCTCTTCATTGAGTTGAACAGTGTATGAGTATTTTCACCAGCGAAGATAATTATTGTGCGACTTTTTAATGAGAAACCTTGTAACTGAAATAAGAGTTCTATGAAAATTTAGAATCTTAAAAATTTAGAAGTAGAACCTTTTGTTTGTGTTTTGTTTTACTATTTGAAGGTACAAATCCCTTATTAAAGTCTATTATCCTCTAAAAGAATTGAGTTTCATTCACATCCTTGGTTTGGATTGGAATAGTTTTTGTTGTAAACTTTCCCAGTAGATAAACCAGTCTTCAGCATTGAGACTTCAAAAATGGACTGACTTCACACTGGCCTGGTTACAGGGTCTGTGAGGAGTGAAGAGTATTCAAGACTGTGTTGGCCAGCATTCTGGGCCTACCCTTCATTAACAGGCACCTTAGTTCTGTCCTGTCTCAAAACTCCACCCACTTATCTCTCCCAGTGTCAACTAGTTCTCCTAATGGAAAACACCAGTAATGTTAACTCTTTTCCTTGACCTCCACATCCTCTTATTTGCTGAGACTTACTGCTGCTACTACTTCTGGGTCTTTCAAATCATTCTTAGCCTCAAGCCCTCATTGGCTGTATCTAGCATAGGTTTCTGTCCTCTTGCCTGCACTTGCCATTATGGCCCTTTTCCTACAGGGTCAAGTCTAAACTCTCTGACCTAGTGCTCTTTAAATTTTTTCCTTTCAACTCTCTTAATGTAGTGTTTCTGTGCATTTGCACTGTCATCCAGCCGCACAGCTGTTTGTTACCCAAGAATGCCATGGTGACTCTCCAAGAATATACAGATTTTTCCTGGCTTCAAATTCTGTCTTCACTGCTTTCTAGCCTTAAAACTCTGGAAATTTCACTTAGCCTCAGTATACTTCATATCCTGCACAATAAAATGAGAATAAACTGTTATCTGCCTGATAGTTTATGGGGTATAAAGGAGATAATCCATATAGAGGACTTAGAGTTGTGCCTTCAGTACTGTTATATGTGTATAGCTACAGTCATTGTTAGTTACTCTTACTGTTTTTCTTTCGAATATCTTTCAGAATTCTGTATATGTCTTTGTTCAAGGAAACTTACCCAAATCTCCCCAATTACAAATAATCTTTTTGAAAACATTTATGTGTAAGAGTGTTTCACCTGTACTGTCTGTGCACCACATTCATGCAGTGCCTTTGGAGGCCAGCAGAGGGTGTCAGATCCCCTGCAACTGGAGTTACAGAAGGTTGTGAAACCTACATGTGGGAACCATGCCTGGGTCCTCTAGAAGAGCCCCTAAGTGCTCTTAACTGCTGAGCCATCTCTTCAGCCCCCACAAATAATCCATTCATTAATGAAGACTTGCTTAAATATTAATTGAACACTTTCTGTTTTGTATAAGGCATAAGACTACTCAGAGGAATACAGAACCTAATCACATCCTCTAGGAAGGATAAGAGAGATCAGAGATGTATAAAATGTCTATTTAGCAAATGTTTATTGAGCCATTTGCAAAGGATCTGGGCATCATATGAGGTATATGAGTTCTAAGCATGGTGTCATAATTAATGACTGACTTTGGTGAGATAACAGAGTTTCAGTACTTAAAGCATTGCCAACGTGTTTGTCAAATGTAAGAAAGAATTTACCATACAGGCAGGTCAGGGTCTTGGTGGGTCCTTGCAGGATATCCTGCCTGTCTCTTAGGAATCCTCCATATAACACCCTGGGCTATGTGTCTTAGGGTTCCTATTGCTGTGAAGAGACACTATGACCATGGCAGCTCTTACAAAGGTAAACATTTAATTGGAGTGACTTACAGTTCAGAGATTTAGTCCACTGTCATCATGGTGGGACATGCAGTATGCAGGCAGAAATGGTGCTGTAGAAGGAGCTAAGAGTTCTACATTTTGATCAGCAGGCAACAGGAAGTAAACTCTGACACTGGATGTAGCTTGAGCATAGGAAACCTCAAAGCCCACCCACACAGTGACACACTTCCTCCAACAAGGCTATACCTACTCCAACAAAGCCACACCTCTTAGTAGTGCCACTCCTTATGGGGAGCATTTCCTTTCAAACAACCACACTGTGGGTATAGGGGAACTCTACAGCACCCAAAAAGGCAAGGGCAGTGTTCATTCTGGGCCATTCTGTAAACCAGTGTTCATTTTGGTTCATTTCTGTAAACAGAAAACATGCTCTAAAGAAGAGGATGACAGGAGCCAGGCGGTGGTGTCACATGCCTTTAGTCCCAGCACTCGTGAGGTAGGGGCAGGTGGATCTCTGTGAATTTGAGGCCAGCCTTGTCTGCAGAGTGAGTTCCAGGATAGCCAAGGCTACAAAGAGAAACTCTATCTTGAAAAAAAAAAGAAAGAGAAGAAAATGACAGCTTAAGGAGGTTGCTCTTCCCATGTACCTTAAAGGGATATTGTAATTTGAGGACTCTTAATGTCTATAAAGCAATCAAACTTACTAGTTAATGATATTGGCTTAAATTCAAAGTGAAGTTTTAGACAAATTCTTATTCTGTCCTATAACGTTAATCATAGCTATGGCCGTCATGGGAGTGAGTGTAATTGGAAGTTTTTTTCCCGCCTGGCAGTTCCCAAATAACCATTCAGAGGCTTAATATTAATTATAAATGATTGGCCAATGACTCGGCTGTTACTAGTTAGCTCTTAAATTTAAATTAACCTATGTCTAATAATCTTAAGTATTGCCCCGTGGCTGTGGCGTTACTGGTCTGCTGGCATGTTGTTCCTTGAGTGGCTGGATGGCATCTCCCAGACTCTGCCCTTCTTCTTCTGTATCTCTGCTTGCGTTTGCCTCCTGGCTCTGTCCTGCCTTGCCCATAGGCCAAAGCAGCTTTATTTAGTAACCAGTGGGAACAACACATAGTCACAGTGTACCAAAAGACAGCTCACATCAGGTGAATAAAGTGAATTCTGCTTCAACCCTGGCAGGTGTTTCTTCCCATATTTCTGGCACAATAAGTACAGATTCTCCACTAAAGTCCACGTTGGTCATAGAATTCCACAGTATGGTTTCATAGCTTTAATCATGAGTTTTCAAAATTGCTCAACAGTTTTAATTCTGAATGTCTTGTAGCAAGGAGCAAGGACCAACCCCAGTGGAGAGAAAGAAGAAAGGAAAAAGGAAAAATGAAACCACTGTGGAGAGTTTGGAGCTGGATCAGAGTCTGCTAAACCCATCCCTGCGGAGTCCTGAGGAGCCTGCCGAGTCTGCAGATAGCCAGGTACAGCTGTGACTGGGGACCTGCTGGACCAGTCTTGACATTGACTCCATGCTCTTCTGTGTCTGTCCTCAGCGTACTGCCCTTATCCACAAACCCAAGCAGCACTTGCACTGTCTTGGTGGGTGAGCACATAGACCACACACAGGCTATTTCCTAAGTCTGATATTTACATTAATAAGTTTTCTGAAGTTTAATGTGTTTGCTGTCTCATAAAGTAGTGTATCAATCTTCAAGGGCAATTAATGTGGAAAATTAAGTTATGAGACAGGCTAGGTAAGGTTCAAAGACTTGTTTTGGCATGTGGTGCTCAGAGTGTTAGCCTCGTTCCTGGTGCTGGCAAAGCCAGAGGTGTAGTATATGCCAGAATAATAAGGGAAGTTCCCAAACATGGAAATACGGAGCTGCCCATCTAACTCAGTTCTTAATGCAGAGTGCCCTTGACACTGGTGGGGATGTTCTCTTCTAAGTTGAGGTACCTTCTCTAAAGTTCCTTTTTCTTTGATATCCACAACAGTGTATCTGAACTGAGACATCATTCAGAATGAGGCCATGCTGGTGGGCCCCCTTGAGTTTCTCAATGACGTTCACTCTAGGCAGGCATTGGCTAGTAACATCCTGGTCTTCGTAAGTAAGAGTGTCTACTGTCAGAACAAAAGTCATCTCATGGCCTGTAAGCTAGAACTGGTGGCTGTTAGGCAACCATGCTGACAGAAAAGCAACCATATTGAGTTGATAACATTTTGTGAGTTAAAGGTTTGCAGGATTATGATTTCCAAATAGAAAAGGGTAAGGTTTTTTTTTTTTGTTGTTGTTTGTTTTTTTAAAGAATCCCTCAAATGACATTAGATGTCATAGACATGATATAGAGAAGAAGTGATAGCAACATGGAGAGATGCTTACAAAATGTCTTGTAGAAGAAAAAGGAACTGAGGTTTTACTTGTTTTGCTTGGCTTGTGGTATTTAAGGTTTAAGTATATGGGAACATGCTGCCTGTGAGTAGTTCCCTAAAGTGTTCCTGCTGCTTGGAACCAGTGATAGGTGGAGATGGGCATCATTGCACTGCCCAGCAATTCTAAGTGCTTGGTTAGAGGTGCCTCACGTAAGACTTATTATTTGTCACACTTAAGATATCTCCCTGTTTTAAGTGTATGAGATTCTCAGTCTTAGTCCCAATAAAATTTGTATTAATGTTTCATACTACATTTTTAGGAGTTGGTGGCTAAGTGAATTTGAAAAAAGTAAATAAAAACTAGAAAATCTGAGTGGACCTCAAAGACAGAATTCAGAGGTCACCTCCCATTCCTGTTGCTTGGGACTAGAAGCCCCAGAAATGAAGAAAAACATCACTACTATTGATGCCTAAAATGCATCTCCCTGGGCGCTGAGGCTGCACTCTTAGTGGATCAGGCAGTTAAGAGATTATACCATCACCTTCTCCCTCACTTAGCTAGATCCCAGGCTGTATGAATTTAGTTCTTAAAACAGTACAAGATTCCTTTTGGAAGGTGAAAATACCGTGCTTGGCCTGTCACTAAGTGTAGATGATGATATTTGTGTGAAAGATTTTACTTTTGACTCACAGCTGCTCTGATAAGTGTGTTTATTTTGCAGAAACGGCGCTCAGGGCGGCAAGTGAAGCGCAGAAAATACAATGAAGACCTTGATTTCAAAGTGGTAGATGATGATGGGGAAACGATTGCGGTTCTGGGAGCTGGCCGGACATCTGCACTCTCAGCTTCTACGCTGGCCTGGCAGGCAGAGGTACAGCCTGTGCATGATCTTAGCGCACTTGGAATCAAATTCAGACTCCTCTTTCTCACTGGTGCCCACGTGTTCACACTCTCCCTGTTTCACCAGATAGCCATTCGGGAGAAATGATTTTTCCTTCTTGTTGCTCTCCAGCCGAAAAGCTAGCCACCTCATCTACCCATCTACGGCCTTGGCCTGTGCTGTCCTGCTTTCATGCTCTCTCCCAACACTTTGCACAAGTGGACCACCCTCAGTTAAGTTTCACATAAAATGCGATCTCTGTAGAAAGGTCTTTCCTGCCTCTTTTATCAAAAGTAGATCCCTGTTTCTCATCCCAGCGATTGTTTCTTGCTTATTTCCTTCATGACATAACCACACTTTAAAATTTTATTGCAATGTGTGTCCTCTAAGATTTTTTTTTTAATCATTAGAATGTAAGATTCTTGCTGGATATGGTAAATCACATCTATACTCTGGCATTCTGTAGACTGAAGAATGAGTATCATCATCAGTTTGAGGCTGGCCTGGACTACATAGTGAGTTCTGGGCCAGCCTGGACTGTAGAGTGAGACCTTGTCTCCAAAACAATCCCAAAAAGACTTAGCAGGTAAGAGTCTGGCAACCTAAGTTCAGTCCCCAGAACACACATAGTGGAAGAACAAACTTTCACAAGCTGCCTTCTGACCTCCACACAGGTGTCATCTAACATACATTGTAATTCCTTAACAAGTAAGAGTCTTGGGCTGGAAGATAGCTCAATAGTTAAGATCACTGGTTACTCTCCTAGAGGACCTGGGTTTGAGTCCCAGCACCCAGATGATAGTTCACAACCATCTGTAACTCCACTTCCACAGGATCTGACACCTTCTTCTAGCTTCCTAGGGTAACAGGCATGCACGTAGTACACGGACATGCATGCAGACAAATGCTTACACACATAAAATAATAATAGAAAATTTTAGAGCAAAGTCTTATACATAGTAAATTCTTGTCTAGATAATAGAATCAAATGAACTCGTAATTATAGTTGGAACTGTGGTTTGACAGATGCATATTGTGAGCCTGCTACAAGGCCAGAGTCTGGGATGTAGGTTTAAGTATCCAGATGATTCTTCATACTACAGAGCTATGTCTAGTAGAAGGACATATGGCTTTACTAACATTGCAATTAGTGCAGCCTATAAGTATGTACTAGGCATAGTGACCACACAGAAGTTGGACTAGATTAGAGTTCATTCACAAGTTGAAGGCCTGAGAGACGTTTCCTAACAGTCAGCCATAGGTTATGATATGACCATGGAGATAAGCATGGCTGACTGCTGGGTGTGATTTGTGGACTGATAAGACGTAGGGCTGAAAGGTAGAAGGAGCCACACTGTGCAGAGCCTTGCAGGTCATCTAGCATGTGTGGCCTTTGTACTGTGGATTGAATTAGAGATGGAAGGCATCAGTGGATTAAAGCAGAGAGCAAATGACCTTATTTGCATTTCAGTTGTATTCTCTTCCTTTTGGGAGCATTTGTTGAGGAGAATGATGGCACTGGGACTTGATGCAGACATATAAATAAAAGGGGGTTAATCGAGGAGGTCTGTGCCAAGTATCTGGTTTACAGATGAAAAGAAAGGGAAGTGCAGAATCATGCTGTGGGTGTAGGAGGGAAGTCATTGCCAGTAACACATTCTGGGACACAGACTGTCTATCGTTCTGGAGACTCTGGTGCTGACTGGCAGAATCTACTGAGCACACAGAGTAGCAGCAAGGCAGGCACCCATCCTTCCCAGATGCTCATATGATTACAGAGGCTAGTGATGCCTAGCCTTCAGCCACCTTTTCTTCAGTCTTTATGAGTAAAGTATTGTCCAAATTTAACCATTAAGAAATGAGGCACAGAATGGTCCAGGTCACAGTTAGGTAGAGACTGACAACTCAGTTGATTTCATTCCTTTTCTAAGGTTATCCAACCAGTGAACATGATGATCATTAGGAATAATACGTTGATGTATTTGTCATTGCAGTACTTTTCAAATAAACAGTTACAAACAGTTCTTGCAAGATTGCTTGGAGGCATAGGAATGTGTTGCTTTATTTGGGCTTTCCTTGGACATTTTATGGTTTAATTGGTAGTTAACCACAAGGGATTTATTTCCTACTAGAAGTAATTTATCCTAAACCATTTATCATACTTTAGGTATAGTTATGACTTCTCAGCTACCTGAAGGTAGCAGTTACTAATCTGACAGATGATCTCAAAATTTACTGTCTTTTCCTGTGAAGTATATTAGTAAAAAGAGTTTTATATGGAGAAACAGAGATAGAATTTAACCTTATTTAAATTAATTAATTATGTCCCAAAACTTCACCAGATTTAAACAAGAAAGAACCTGATGTGTATTTTCTTATGCATTTTGCTGTTCAGAGTGGCAATCCTGTGAATATGTAATCTAAAGCGTTAAGGCCAAGGCTAGCATGCCCCAGGTCTTGAGAGGGCAGCTTATTGAGAGGTTATCAAAATCAGAGCCCTAGCTGCTGTGCAACCAAACCAGCTTCTTCTGCATTGTTTTTACATGTGAATTCTTGGTGAGAGTTGAACTAATTTCTCAAGCTAACAAAAGCATCAATGCATGGATTCTCTAGGATTCTAGGTATTTCTCAAGGCACAACAAGTCATTGTGGGATTTTAAGAAAGGTGGGACTTTTCTTCTGTCCTTCCAGTAAGACCCTTTGAGTGCTGGGCTTGGTGGTACTCCCCTTTACTCATAGCACTTGAAAAGCCAGCCTGGTCTTTAGAATAGCTGGGGCTACATTTTTAAAAAGGAAAAAAAAAAAAAATTCTCATTCCATGACATCTGTCTAGCTGCTTGCTTGATCTTACTGTGTGCAGATTTTTACAAGACTATCTCAGTTTTGGCCTCCCAACTATTTGTGTAGTTTATGTGATTTTTATACTTTGGAGCAGACAGGCTTTAATTTGAATAAGGCATCAGCCCATGTCACTCCCTGTGCTCTCCTCTGACCTTTGCCATTTGTGGTGGGCTGGAGACTCCTTCTCTGGCCTTTCCGCATGCATGACAGGCTGGGGTCTCCTTCACTGGCCTTTCTTGTGCATGACAGACTGGATTTGCTTTCCCTTTTGAGGATGTCCCTGTTCTCCATCAACTAGAGACTTGCTCTGCTCTCTGCTACAGAAACACTTTGGTATAAGTAGCCCTGTCACTGTCCTTTGAATATCTGCCAACTTTTTTCCCCCGCTAAACCATGAGCTACTTCAGAGACAGGTTTGTATCTTTAAATGAAGCCCCAGGAGCTTTCTTTAGATGAAACCTCTCACAGCACTTTCTGTCTTCTATTTTGTAATGTTACTATTGTGTTGTTTATTTATAGTGTTGAGTCAGCTGGAACCCTTGAACCACTCACAGCTTGTGATGGGTTTTCATTGCCTTTGCTATACTGTTTTTAGTATCACTCTTGTTTGGCCTGTTAATCGGATTAAAAATTTTTGCAAAACAGAATCAGCTTTTAATTTTTTATAATTTTCACTTAGGTACAGCTTTGTGTTAGTAGTTAATATATCCTTGAACTTCATTTTATGTATATATGTATGTTATGAATGAATATATTTAAACTCATTAGGTAAACAGCTATATTTTCTTTTTGTTTTTGTTTGACTCCGACATTAAAAGACAAAGATTATATTGGTTTGCCAGGCTCGTGTTTTCTTCTTTTCCTGATATATTATTTTTCCTAGTGGTGCTTATGCTTCTTACTATAACACAGTTACTTGGGCCTTCAGACAGCCTCCTTCTGTCAGGTCCCTTGCTGTTTGGTGGTGGTGTGCCTGTCTGTGTACCTGGTTCCATACCATGGCCTCGGTTTGATCTCTTTACTGTTGGGCTGCTTTCCACTCTTAGCCAGTGTGCTGGCTAGTTTTATGCCAACTTGACACAAGCTAGAGTCATCAGAGAAGAGGGAGTCTCAATTTAGAATGCCTCGGTAGATCAGGCTGTAGGTAAGCCTGCAGGACATTTTCTTAACTAGTGATAGATAGGGGAGAGCCCAACCCACTGTGGATGGGGCTACCTCTGGGCTGGTGGTCCTGGGGCCTATAACAAAGCAGGCTGAGGAAGCCAGTAAGCAGCACCCTTCCATGGTCTCTACATCAGCAACTGCCTCCAGGATCTTACCCAGTTTGAGTTCCTGCCCTGACTTTCTCACCTATTCTAGAATCCAAACTGTTCTCACTTTGTAAACTCTTACTGGTCTTATAGTTACTGGCATAGTAAGCATTTGCTCTGAGACATTCTAAGACAAGTGTGTTCATCATGTCTTCCTTTGATGAGATTGCTGGAGAGCTGGGACCAAGCTCAGAACCACTTTTCCTTCTCTGTGACATTCAGTGAAGACTCGATGATTTGAAATGAGTTTTACTTCTTGCTAGACTGATCTTTATTGGTAACTGAAGAGAATTACATGGTATGATTAGTTGTGGTGGGAGTAAATGAGATTTTAAATATGGGAGATTTTCTTTGAGAATAAAATTTTTAAATGATATGAGTCTCTAATACACAAGGGTATGAGTTAAAAGAATGGTTTGAGAAAACAAAGTATTTAAGAGCAGATGGTTTTTTATGGGCATGTTTGGCAGGCAGATTTAGTTTATATCTGTGTATCTGTGTAAACAGAATGTTTATACACACGTGATCTTGCTTATACACAAACTTAAGTTTAGGGAAAAATCCTAATATTCTGTTTCCTTCTTTCTTTGATAAGTATTTTAGAAATGCACATTTTTAAATTCCTCTTCCTTTTATTAAAATGTGCAAGAAAAGAAAAAAGAAAAACCCTGTTCTTTATTATCTTGTAGTGTCTCTGTTGTTTTTCTGCCGGCACAGCGGCTGCACCTGAATCTACTGCTGTTTCAGCTAGTAATTGTGGCTCCACAGTTACTGTCCCGCTTCTCAGGAAGCAGACCTGCGAGACATAAAAGTCCCACCGGATCTGCCTCCTGCTGCTGCTGCCAATTGTAGTCTTTAACTAAATCTCTATCGTTCTATTTACCAATAAAGCTCGTGAGCCAGAGGCTGGGGTGAAAACCTGCTAGCTCAGAGAGGTTGAGGAGGAACTAGCTGACCTTCCCTCTTTGCCAGTGTCTCAGAAAGAGTGAGTCCTTCCTTTCTGCAAAAACAAAAAAAGACCGTCTCACTCAAAATCCCTCCCTACTAATAACTGTTCATCTCTCTGTCCGTCTTCCAGATTCCCTCTGACTCTCTCTGATTACTTTCTGTCAGCTGGCTCCACATTCTGACTCAAGGTTGATTTTATTTAATTAACACAAACACATACTCGGGGTTCACAGTGTGACAGACTATCCTGCAACACGTCTCTGCATAACACAGGCCTCCCCGAGGAGGCTGGAATTATAGGTGTGTACTTCCATACTTGGCTTGGTTCTTAGTGTTTTCATAATCATTAAACGATTCTTTTTTAAAATTTTTTAATATTTTACAATTCGAGTCCATTTATATAACTTTTTTTTAAAGTTTGTCATTTAGGGGTGCTTATGGATAGCAAAATTCTGAAGAAATTTAGATAAAGGAGAAGTTTGTAATTATTTTATTCTGGTGGGCCAGAAACTTGAGAGAAGGCATAGCCAGAGGACTTCTGTTTTGTTACTTGATGTTGGTTTTGTCTTAAATGTTTGTTATGATTGTGTTTTTTAAAAGACAACATAAATTCCTCTGGTGCTGATCCCCTAAATGGTAAGAAATTATATTGAAATTGAATTTCTAACTCCTTTGAACTTGAAAGTTTTGTGTAATGAATACTTTAAGCCTCTTAAGCCTCATAAGAGTAAAGTGCTGTGCTTTCCTCCTCCATGTATTAATATGTCCTTAGTTTTGATCTTAGTAAAATACTCTGCTAAGAATCTTGTCAAGCCGGGCAGTGGTGGTGCATACCTTTAATCCCAGCACTCAGGAGGCAGAACCAGGCGGATCTCTGTGAGTTCGAGGCCAGCCTGGTCTACAGAGTGAGATTCAGGACAGGCACCAAAACTACACATGGAGAAACCCTGTCTTGAAAAACCAAAATAATAATAATAATAATAATAATAATAATCTTGTTAGAAAACCCATTACCTCTTCTTTTTGTTAGGTTACAAAAAAGATATTTAATGCAGTTGATAGTAGAAAAAGAAAAAAAAAATTTCTCAGCATGTATGTACATCAGTGAATGCTTTCTACTAATCTGGGCTAAACAGAACTTGAACAGTTTACGGTTTTAGAGGGTTAGACCATTACTTCTATGATGGCACATGTGGCACTGGAGCAGTAGCTGAGAGCTTTACATCTCGATCTGCAGCAGACAGGCAGAGAGAGGGAGATACAGCCTGGCATGGGTTTTTGAAACCTCAGACAGTAGGACACTTCCTCCAACAAGGTCATACCTATTCCAAGACCCCACTTCCTAATCCTTCCAAATAATCCAAACTAGGGACTAAGCATGTGTATATATGAGCCTATGAGGGCCATTCTCGGTCAAACCATTACACATGGGTATGTGGAGAGAAAACAGTTAAAGATTACATCAGGATTTTGGGGTTGAGCACCTGAGAAGGTAGAGTTTCCTTTAACTCAGATGGGAAAGAACTAAAGATTGAGGGATTAGGACTTGGGAGCTGGAGACTTGTTAATGTATCAGACCAAGAGTTAGTTTTTAGAAATTTTAATTTAAAATACCTTAAGATAACTAAGTAGAGATGCAAGAAATAATCAGAATGTGAGTCTGCAGTCTGGAAAGAAGTTTTGATCTGAATGTGTGAATTTGGCAGGCATCACAATACAGTTAGTATTTAAAATCATGAGACTAGATGAGATCACTTTCAAATTAGTGTAGGACCCCCCCCCCCAAAAAAAAAAAGGAGGAGGAAAGGAAAGAAAGAAACCTTAAAATGAAGCTTCCTGGACCTTATTAATGTAAGTTAATATCAGAAGATTTCCCCTGCCAGGTAAGGTGCAATAGGTTGTGGCAGACCAGCATTCACCTGTAAGGTAGAAAAGGATATGTTGTAAAAGCATATTTTTAAAGACATCTAATGTCTGTGGACATAGGAATTCGATGAGCTAATTCTTAGGCAAGCTGACAGTTGTTGACTGTCTTCTCTGAAGGCACTTAGTTCTGAGACCTGAGGGTCAGGATTGGCCCAGAGAGAGACTGTATTCTAGGTTGAAGATAAGTACTCAGAGCCAACAGTGATTTGAGTATACAGAGCCAGTAAAATTGTGGCCTAAAGGAAGTCCCAAAGTAAGGGCCACCCTACCTTAGTGAAATTTTGGGAAACTTGAGTACTGTAAAACTGTAAAATTTGAGTTTGTCTTCTGGCAAAGTACCCAGCTTCCTTTGCTGCCTACAGATTCACCAAGATACTTGGTTGAAATCCTCTTGCTATAGACATTTTCAGTTTCATTTTACCAGTCCTGCATTTGTATATTTAACCTTAGCACTCAGGAGGCTGAAGCAGGAGGATTGTAACTCTGAGGGCAGCCTAGTCTACGTAGCAAGACTCTTGTCTTAATGATGAATAGCCTACCTGTGTCCGACTTTCCCTTGAGCTATTTGTTAGATTTTAACCTCTTTAGGGTTATAGAATACAAGGCTCAACTGAAACTCTATGTGGGGCGTGTGTGTCAGGGCTTGAGACCTGCCAGCCTTTCTCAGTATGACCGTGGACGTTTGTGCCCCAGGAACAGTTAAAACTGTTTGAATAGTTTGGGGAGGTTTGGGGGTTTTGTTTTGTTTTGTTTTACTCTCTTGCCTTCTTCCTTTGAAATAAATTTTAACAGTCCCCAGTCCTGACCCAACTCAGCTGGTTAGATGGGATCATCTGTCTACTTTCCTCCGTTGTCTAAGAGGAAACATTGTGGTAGACGCCATTATTTGGAACTATTATATTCTTTATCCTCAGTGTCCAACATAGAATAAAAATAACTAGATGTTCCTAGAAAACAAACTTGGCACAGATGCTGAGGTAACCAAAACAGAACTTGAAAATTACTATGGATGATACATTATAGGAAAGATGGGCAAAATGAATTTCCAGTAGAGAAATGGGTCTGTTAATGACAATCAAGTCAATCATCTAGAATTATGGAAAAAATCTATAAGATTCAGAATACAGTGGACAGATTTAAAAGCAGTTTAGATACAGTAGAAGATAAGATTAGTGAATATGAAGGAATCAATGGGAATTTTCTAAATGCAGCACAGCTTCAACAGAGCAAAGCATGAGAGAGAAGTATTTCTGACTGTATTCCTAGGCAGAGAAGAAACTGGAGCAGTGCATTATTTGAAGATAGAATTAATGACTAAGAGTTCAATAAACTGATGAAAATATTAACCAATAAACTCACAGTCTGGTGAACCTTAAGCAGGAAAAGTATATGAAGAAATATTTTACCTAAAAGATTTTATCTTGCACACTGGAATCAAAAGATGACATTTCAAGAGCTATTAGGGAAAAATTTATAGCTAATATCATATTTAACATTTATGCAATATTTAATATATTCCCTCAGAATTTGGAAGTAAGATAATGATTCTCTATATAGTCATTTATATTCTCAAATACACTGGAGGACCTGGTCATCATCAGAAGGCAGAGAAGAAATAAAATGTTGGGGCTGTGGAGGTAGCTTAGTTGGCAAGTGCTTGCCTTACAAGCATGAAGGCTCAGTTTGGATCCCCAGCAACCAAATAAAAGGCTGGTGGCTTTTGGTGTGTAACCCTAGGGAAGGGACAGAGACAAGCATATCCTGGAAGCACTGACTAGCCAGTCTAGCTAGTATGTGGACTCTAGGTTCAGCAAGAGACAGTCTCAAAAAAATAAGACCGAGAGCATCAATCTGACCTCCATGTGCTTGCATACATACACAAACACACAAACACATACTAAGACACACAATACCCCAAATAAATAAACAGTTGAGAGATTACAAAGGAATATATAAAACTGATATTAGTTATAGATGAATGACTGTAGAAAATTCAAAAGAATCTAGAAACTATTAGAATTAATAAATACACCAGGCAGTGGTGGCACTCACCTTTAATCCCAGCACTTGGGAGGCAGAGGCAGGCATATATCTGAGTTCGAGGCCAGCCTGATCTACAGAGATCCAGGTTCAGCCAAGGCTACACTGAGAAATCCTGTCTTGAAAAAAAACAAAACAAAAAAAGAATTAATAAATGTGGATTTGATTAAATGCTATATTTAGTAACATCAAGGCATTATCTAAAAATCTGTTTTATGTGATTTACTAGTAACATGAAATCAGAAGGGGAGAAGTGAATCCTTAAGGTTTTTCTCTGACCTCCACACATGGGTTCATACACATACACATAATAAGTAAATAAAGTTTAATTGCTAATAACCTAAACAAATGTAGAAGTACACCATATCCACGAATTCAGTATTTAAGGTGACAGTGATTCAATCCTAGTTAGAATCCAGATATAGGGCATGCACATGGCACACAGATACACATGCAGGCAAAGCACTCATGCAAGTAAAAGTAAGTTTTTTTCAAAAAGTGAACAACCAGCCTCACAATTTTTTAAATAAAAGGAAATCCAAGCACAGCACTTCCTATGAATGGATGTTTGTATGGAAATACTAAGACTAGAATAGCCTGAAATAATCTTGAAAAGCAAGACCTACGTTGAAGGCTTGTTCTAAAGAAGATTGTGTAACCGGATGAAGTCTCTAATATTTAAGCATGTAATCTGGCAGTATCTGGTTAAAATGATGATGGACATTCCCAGTGATAAGCTGACACATAACCAAGAGATATCTTGGGTGTACACTAGATGTACATGGGAATGTTCTGACAATTTCAGCTCCTTGGTCCTTGGCCAGGCCTTTCTACTTACTACTTTGATGACTCTTCCAGAAATATCACCATTTGGCTTCCAAAGGTGTTTTTATCAATGCTGTAGAAACTTTAGAAACTCCATTATTGCAGAAGCTGTGCAACTGCAGTATTCTTCCTGCTCAGCCAGCCAGGCCGTTTTTCACCTGCTCCTGATCTTAAGCATGCTCAATGTCCCATGTCATACTTCAGGCCCTTGTACCCAAGGGGCTCTCTGTCATCAGAAGTAACAGTCTTGCATTTGGCAGTAATGAGAAGCCAATGCTCTACCCCGGAATGGAAACCTGAGATTTGGGGTTTTAATACACCAAGTACATGTGCTTTTGAAGAAAACTAAAAAATGGATGGTCTCTGGGAAGATGTGGAAGGAGGACAGCAAGAGACCAGAGCCCAGTGCTGAGGCTCAAGTGGAAAACGTGTCCCAGGAGAACCACAGTGGGGACAGCCAGTTTCAGAAGCCCTGCCACACAAACTGGGCTCACTCTGCTGTCAGCCTGCAGCAAGAACTAGTGTGGGAGCCTGCACTCCCTAGAAGCTTCCACCTCTCCAAGAAACCTTCCCTGACCATCCCATCTACAGCCCACACACTAAGTTGTTATTCTGTTCCTTCCCATCCCCACTTTCTTTTTCTATTATTCCTAGTGTAATAAGCATTAAACCAACATATAATCCCACCTCCCTTTTTTTCATAGATCCCTCTTCTGCATTTCTGTTTCCATTTGCTTTCATTTTACATACTTATCTGCTGTAAGGAAAAGACAATGCCCTTGTATATAAATATGTTATCAAATGTAAAAAAGGAAAAACAATGAAAACTTAGTAATTAAGTTACCAGAATAAAGATAGTAGTTTTGCTGTGAGGATAGGCAGATAGGTACAGACATTACCTATATTGCCCAGTATGGACATTGCCAGCCATGTGTGCCTATTGAGCGTTGGAAATGTGACTAGACTGGATTGAAGTATGCTGGAAGTATAAAGGACACACTGTATTTGAAAACATGAGGAAAAGAACATTAAAAAAAAGTTTCCTTAATTTTTGTATTGATTCAGTCAGCATGTTTAAATTGTAATACTTTAAATATTTGGGAGGTTAAATAAAATACACTACTTGGAGGCTGGAGAGGGGGCTCTACAGTTAAGGGAACCTGCCCTGTAATCATGAGGACCCATGTTCAGGTCCCCGCACTTGCATAATAAGCCAGGAACCTCTCACAAATACCTCTAACCTCAGCTCCACAGGAGACAGGCAGATGATTGGGGCTTGCTGGCATCTAGCACAGCCAAGGCTCAAGGCTGAGGTTCAGGGAAAGACTCCCACAAAGGAAATACTCAGATTCTGGGAGTTTTTGCCTGCCTGCTTGATGGACTCCATAATACACTGCCATACCATCACTCATTTCTTCTAGGAAAAGCTTGATTTAAGATTGTTTTAAAAATATGTTTTCCATAGTGGTATGGTCTTTGGGATAATTGAATATGAAGTTGATATGCAGCACAATCATCCTTCTGGAATGTTCCAAGTAGATTGTTGTGGTGAGCATTTTTTTCTGTCCTGCTTCAAGTCTTTTTTTTTTTCTTTTTTTTTTTTTTTCAATTTTTATTTTGCAATACAACTCAGTTCTACATATCAGCCACAGATACCCTTGTTCTCCCCCCTCCCACCCCCCTCACCTTCCCCCCAGCCCGCCCCCCATTCCAATCTCCTCCAGGGCAAAGCCTTCCCCACAGACTGAGATCAACCTGGTGGACTCAGTCCAGGTAGGTCCAGTCCCCTCCTCCCAGGCCGAGCCAAGGGACCCTGCATAGGCCCCAGGTTTCAAACAGCTAACTCATGCAATGAGCACAGGACCCGGTGCCACTGCCTGGATGCCTCCCAAGCAGAACAGGCCAATCAACTGTCTCACCCACTCAGAGGGCCTGATCCAGTTGGTGACCCCTCAGCCATTGGTTCATATTTCATGTGTTTCCGTTCGTTAGAAAGACACAGGGATCGCCCAATGACAGAGAAATGGAATGAGATCTACATGAACAGCCTGGACATGTGTGGGGGTAGTGAAGGGCGAGGGTCGAGGGAAAGAGAGCTTGGGTGAGTGGGAGATCCCAGCTGGATCAACAACAGAGAGGGAGAACAAGGAATAGGAGACCATGGTAAATGAAGACCACATGAGAATAGGAAGAAACAAAGTGCTAGAGAGGCCCACAGAAATCCACAAAGATACCCCCACAACAGACTGCTGGCAATGGTCGAGAGACAGTCTGAACTGACCTACTCTGGTGATGGGATGGCCAAACACCCTAATTGTCGTGCTAGAAACCTCATCCAACTACTGAGGGATCTGGATGCAGAGATCCATGACTAGGCCCCGGGTGGATCTCTGGGAGTCCAATTAGCGAGAATGAGGAGGGTTTATATGAGCGAGAATTGTTGAGACCAAGGTCGGATAAAGCTTCAAGTCTTAGATTGAAGTAGGTCTGGAAAGGTCATAGAACACATGGATTCACTGAAAGGAGACTGTACAAAGTCCAGAAAGAAGCTGAACCTAAGGGAGCTCTGATTCAGGGCATCCTTCCCAAGACTGTCAGCTTTCATGCCGATGTTTTTATATAAGGAATACTTTTAAGATCTCATGGAGATTGGGCGCCTGACAATTTTGGTGTGTGACTAGGGTAGGAAAGAAGGAATTGATTTTCACTTGGGATTGTCAGTGAAACAGAACTTTAATAGAAACTATTTACACCTTGGTTTTACAATTTTAAACATTATTTTCATGTGCTGTTTTATCCTAGTAAACTGGTTCTACCACTTCTACAACTATTATTCAAAAACCAAGAAATAGTAATTAACTTTGCTGAAGTCAGTAGTTGCTGGTATTAGAATTGGGACCTTTTGATTGGATTGTAAGGCTCTAAGTTTCTTTTTTTTTTAAATTTTATCACAATTATTTACTTATTTGTATTGTGCATACACATGTTGTGGTACATGGATGGAGGTCAGAGGACAACTTGTGAAATTTAGTTTTCTCTGATACTGTGTCCTGGTACTAAACTCTGATTAAGTTTTGTAACAGGTGGCTTTAGCCACCGTACCCACCCCCACCCTGAGATTCTCTTCTATTATAGAATTTTTGTCTGTTTTATTTTTTTCAAGACAGGATTTCTCTGTAGTTTTGGAGCCTATCCTGGAACTCTCTCTGTAGACCAGGCTGGCCTCAAACTCACAGAGATTTGCCTGCCTCTGCCTCCCAAGTGCTGGGATTAAAGGTGTGTGCCACCACCCCGGGCTCTGTTATAGAAAATTTATACATCAAAATGTGTAAGTTTTACAAAAATTGGAAGTCTTCAGAGCAATTTTATTGGCTCTTTAGTCTTACAGCCCAGAGTCGTCTTCTGCATGTACGATAAGGGCTGTGCCCAGAACTTAGAACCCTACTAATTGAATTTTAGCTTTGAAAAATATTTGTGAACTTCTTAGGGAGGCTTTGGTACTCAGAGTTTATAGACTTTGGCTTTTTTTAATTAATTAATTAATTTAGGGGTTGTAGATGTAATTCTGAACGGTCTTATTAAATAAGAAACACAGAGCCAAATGCAGAGTTAAAAGCCCAAGAGGTCAGAGCACTAGCAAATAGCTTTAACTTACCAGCCGCTGCCGTCCTTCCCCTGAGAAAAGAGACCTACTTCCTGTGTGTCTGTATTTTTTATTGACTTTCTGTTCTGCCTTCTCATTGGTTGTAAACCCAAGCACATGACTTCCTTGTCAATGCCTGTCTATACAGACCTCCAGGTCTCTATGGTTGGTATTGAGATTAAAGGCATATTTCTCCATGCTTGCTGTATCCTTGAACACACAGAGATCTGCCTGTCATGTGATTGGGATTAAGGGCATGTGCTACCACTGCCAGATTTCTGCTAAATGGCTTGCTATTAGCTCTGACCCCCAGGCAACTTTATTTATTAATATACAAATAAAATCACATTTCAGCACAAATAAAATATCACCATATTTCCCCTTTCTATTCTAATAAAAAGAAAAAAGGAAAAAAGTTATACCTAATATAAGAAAAACTATATACAAAAAGTACAATAACTATATACAATATATACAAGCAATAAATACTTAAACAATGTGTAGTCCATTTGCATTTGACAAATTCAGAGAAAATAATTCCATTATCTATCCTATTTTGTAAGTCCAAAATGTACCTGATTCACTTTCTGTCCTAATTTATATTACTGACAGAACTATCTTATAATGTCTTTCAAATTTATACACTTACACCTCTTTAGTGAGTTTCTTTTCTGAAATTCGTAACAAAGAAAACTATAACTATCTAATCTTTAACTAACTATAACTATCTAATCTTCAACTCCCTCAGAGACCCAAGAAGGAAATAATTATTATTATTTCTTATATATTACCTAAAAATAAAAAATAAAAACAGGAAGTGTACACAAGCAGCTTCCAAAAAAATGTGAGTTGACAGAAACAGCCAGCTGCCTGTACAGTCACCCGAAGTTACTCCACAGTGTTGGGGCATCATCTTTAGCCTATAGGGTTAGTATATCTGACAGACACATTTGTGAAGTAGGATGTACACAAGGCCAACAGTTCGACCTCACAGTTGGTGAAAGTCATCCATGTACCAGAAACACCTGAATTCCACTAGTGTCCTGTCAGGATTTTAAATTCTGGAAATTGTTGATTTTTTTTTTTAATTCCGCTGTCCATTCGTCTTGGCTTGTGTGTGTGGCTTCATCTCGGCATCCCGTTTTTCTCTGCATCCCTTTCTTCCTAGCTTGTGGGTGGCTTCAACTCTTATATTAAATGCCAGTCTACCATTGAGAGGTTAGACTCCATCAGCTTAGTTACTCTTTCAAGAATAACTGTTTCAGCTACTGTTCCACTGCACATCATAAGCCATCAGTCCACTGCCTGTTTGGCTGCCTTCGAAGAAAAGAGCACTGTGCCTTTTCCGGATTGCAAAGCCCACTTCAGGGATGGTGCCATATTGTCCTGGCCTCAGAGGATGCCTGTTGCTAAAGCCACAACCACACTTGTCTTGGCAAGAATCGGTAGTCCTTTGTTTCGTGTCCTGTCTGTCCATTTTGTCCTGTTTGTCAGCAGTCGATTCAAGGATACTTTGTTGTCCAGGGGCTAACTTTTGCCACAATGAAAGTTAACTCCATATGCAGTTTTTTCAATGCCCATATTTTCTCTGAAGTAGATTGGTACTTCCAGGGGCCGACATGTCTCGTAGTCATAGAAAAAGAAAAAGAAAAAGAAAAAAATTTCTAAATTATTAAGACATTTTAAATGCCGTATTCTGTAGATCTCTGAAGGGTTTGAAGATGACCTGTCTATCTAATATATATCTGCTCGATCTTGAAAACATACCTAATATGACTACAAGTTCGATTATAATGTCTAACTACTAACTTTCATTTCTTTATATCCTAATAGTTGGTAATAATAACATTCAAGGATTAGCAAATTGCATTACATTGTTAAATTAACTGTATAAGTACAATATCTTGAACAAGATTAGAAATATATGTGTGGCATTTTCTAACAATATCAATCTCAATATATATAATTTGTATACAGTATACAAAAAGCCAATCCAATGTAAAGTATTTAAAACTAGTAATTGTCTTTTAAAAGTAGATTCAGTAATCTATCTTTTTATCTATATTGTATCTATATCTTCTCTATATTTTCGAGTAGATTCAATAATCTAACCTCTATTCTATCATTTCTATATATATTTTAAAAAGAAAAAACAACCCAAGAACCTTGAATCTAATCTCCTTTGCTTAGCCCTTTTCCTAACCCTTAACAACAACTTGTAACCAACCCTCCTAAACAATGAAAATGATCCCAGACCCAAAACCCATTAAAAGACCAAAAACCACCTGCCCCACACCACCTTTTTGGGAATGTGGGCGTCGTATTCTTAAAATTGCTTCCTGCTGGATATGGGCGAAGGCATCTTTATTCTGAAAAGAAAAATTTTGGGTTAATTGTCAAATTCTAGGAAAGGTAGCTATATCCCTTGTTGCCCAGTCTGTGCATAATGCCAAAGTTCAGGGCTTATTTCAAGTCCTTATTCAAGTAGTCTTTGAAACTGGATCATCTCAGCCAGCCATCTCGAAAATACTCGGAGCAGTTTGTAGTTCATAGTTGATCTGTAGATGATGTTTGTCAGCTTAGTGATATTATTATTGTCCATGTGGAATTGTTGTTGTCGGGCCCCATCTTCTTCCTGGAGACTTCAAATTTCATGTTAGGCCTGGCCATGATTTTCTGCAGAAAACTGATAAAGACTCGAACACAAAGACATGTATAGGCAGCTAATTGAAGCCTCTTTGCTAGAATTAGTTAGTAGTTTATATGACCATTAATATCTTAACAAAGTTTAAAATATATATATATAAATCTTGTGAATTTTGATATAAAGTCATACTTTAAGAAAAGTTTGGGCCAGGCGGTGGTAGCGCACGCCTTTAATCCCAGCACTCGGGAGGCAGAGACAGGCGGATCTCTGTGAGTTCGAGGCCAGCCTGGGCTATCAAGTGAGTTCCAGGAAAAGCGCAAAGCTACACAGAGAAACCCTGTCTCGAAAAACCAAAAAAAAAATAAAAATAAAAATAAAGAAAAGAAAAGTTTAAAGAATCAGAATAGAATCAAAGAATTGAGATTAGTAGTAATAGAATAGTCCCTTAATTAATTTGGTTTTTCTCCTGTCCCATATCAGAAGATGGCTCTTTCTTCCGGCATGATACAGGGAGTTTGCATTTTCCTTTTAACAACATGCCTGGGTTTAAAGAAGGAGAGAGCCATTCTCCAACTCCAAAGCCAGCTTTAAATTTTAATTGAACTGGGACTACAAGAAAACCAATAGTGTTAAATGTCTTTAGAGAAGAGCAGAAACGAACATTTAGGAAGACTTATGAAATTTTATAGATGATATACCAGTAGGCCATTTTACTCTTTTCCTTGGGACTTTTTTTTTTAGACGATTTGTCCTTTTTCTTCAGTTGTCTCATTTGTCCAGTGTTCTTCAATTCCTTAGCCTTCATTCTCCTAAAAGACAAAATCAAAAACCTTTCTACACGGCTAACTTTGGAGAGGTTCCCTTTTGGCAAGCTATATCTGAATAAATGAAAAGGCATCTGTTAATGGTATAAGTTAGTTTAAATTGGATGCAGATTGATGAACTATCACCTCTTCTAATTAAGAGGTCTCTCTTGTTCAAATCGAACCTTTATCAATTTTGATGGTATCCACAGCTTATCTTCTCCTGTAGAAACAAAAGCAAAACCACATCCCTAACATAACACATATCCTGGTTTCCATTCTGAGGTCAGCACATCCTTAAAATATATAGGCTGATTTAATTCTGTAGTTTTTTTTCTATTATCCAATGTCTCTCTGCAGCTGTTGTTTCTTTCTTACTAGCATTGAGAAAATTCAAAGTTAATAGAGCATTATGCAGTCTATTTCTGGGGGTTTTTGTTACCCCTTTCTGTTTATTTAGCATATCCTTTAGAGTTCTGTTTGATCATTCTATAACTGCTTGGCCTGTAGGATTATGTAGTATACCTGTAATATGCTTTATATTGTAATAAGCAAAAAAACTGTTTCATTTTTTTAACAAAAATTTTAACAGAGACTTATGCTGGAGCATTGGCAGGTTTAATTTGTGCAGTTATACCCATGATGGCCATAACTTCTAGCAAATGAGTGATTACAGAATTAGCTTTTTCAGAACTCAAAGCAGTTGCCCATTGAAATCCTGAATAAGTATCAATGTTGTGGCGTACATACTTCAATTTTCCAAATTCTGCAAAGTGAAACACATCATCTACCAGATTTCATTCCTCTGAGTACCCTTTGGGTTACACCCTCCTGTTAATGGCGTCTGATTGTAAAAGGAACAATTTCCTTGGTTTGTTGCCAGGTTATGGAAAAGTCCTTTTTTAAACCTTTACTATTGACATGATGTTTTTTATGAAATTCTGAGGCCTCCAGCACATTTCCTATCAATAATTTATCAATCTCATCATTACCTTGTGCTAGAGGGTCTGGCAGACCTGTTTGGGATCAGATGTGAGTTATATATAAAGGATGACTTTTATTCCTGATTATATCTTGTAACTGAATAAACAGTGAAGTTAATTCTGACTCCTCAGGGATCATTCTGCAGTCTCAATATGTAATACCACTCTTTCAGCATACTGAGAGTCAGTTACTATGTTGAGAGGTTCTGAAAAATCCATTAATACCAACAGAATAGCATACAATTCCGATTTTTGAACTGACTTATAAGGACGTTGAACCACTTTAATTTTCTGATTTGTAACCTGCCTTTCCTTGTTTGTTTGCATCTGTATAAAATGTACGAATTCCTGATATGGGTGTTTCCTATACAATTTGAGGCAAAATCCAATCAGCTCTCATTATAAGATCAATTCTATCACTTTTGGGATATTTGCTGTTAATTTCTACCAAAAAAATTACTGCACATTCTTTGCTAAGGTTCTCTTTCTACCCATAATTTTTCAATGTCCTCCTTAGTTAAAGGTACGACAATTTCTGCTGGCTCTATTCCTGCTAATTGATGAAATCTCAGTTTTCCTTTCAAAGTCAAGTCAGAGATTTTTTCCAGATAAGTTTTTAATTTTTTATTCGGTTTATTTTTTAAAAAATTATCCATTCAAATATAATATCTTCCCTCTGCTTTAAAATTCCTTAGGAGAATGCCTAGAGGGTAAAATAACCGAAATGCAATCCAGCTTTGGATCGCTACAATCCATGTGTCCTTTATGTGCTTTCTTTTCTACCAGTGCCAATTCTTTCTCAGCTTCAGGTGATAATTCTCTCGAACTATTTAAGTCCTTGTCACCTTCTAAGGTTTTGAACAAATTATTCAGTTCATCATTTTTTACCCCAACAATAGTTCGTAGATGAGAAATGTCTCCAAATAATTTTTGAAAGTCATTAAGAGTCTGTAATCGATCTCTACTAATTTGCACATTTTGGGTAATAATTTTTTGTAGACCTATTTTATAACCTAAATAATTAATAGAATCTCTTCTTTGTATCTTTTCAGGAGCAATTTGTAATCCCCAGCAAGAAAAAAATTGTTTTATTTCTTTAAACATTCTTTCTAAAGTATCTGCATTTGAGTCAGCTAGTAAAATATCATCCATATAATGATAAATTATAGATTTAGGAAATTTTTTACGTATCACTTCCAATTTGCTACTGTACAAAATATTGGCTCAGGGTTGGGCTATTTAACATTCCCTGTGGGAGGACCCTCCATTGATATCTTTTAACCGGTTGAGAATTATTATAAGTAAGCACTGTGAAGGCAAATCTTTCTCTGTCTTTTTCTTGTAAGGGTATTGAAAAGAAACAGTCTTTTAAATCAATAACTATAAGAGGCCATCCTTTAGGTAACAGAGTAGGCAAAGGAATTCCAGATTGTAGAGAGCCCATTGGCTGAATTACTTTGTTAATTGCTCTAAGGTCTGTTACCATTCTCCATTTACCAGATTTCTTTTTAATAACAAGTACAGGAGAATTCCAAGGGCTAGCTGATTCTTCAATATGCTGAGCATTTAACTGCTCTTCTACCAGCTTTTCTAAAGCCTGGAGTTTCTCTGTTGTTAAAGGCCATTGCTGAACCCATACAGGCTTGTCTGCTAACCATTTTAAAGAGCTGTTGGTGTCTTTGGAAGATCATCAGTTGCTGTGCCCTGTTCTTGTACAATCTGGATGGCTGGTAACCACTCATTAAAATGATACCTTCTAATATTTCTCTCAGAACCATGTGCTAGTTTATGATTTGTTTATGAGGTTGGAAGGATGTTAATTCCATTGTTGTAACAGGTCTCGACCCCATAGGTTCATAGCTGTGTTAGCCACATATGGTTTTAATTTTCCTGTCTGTCCTTCTGGACCTATACATTCAAGCCATCTTGCACTCTGTTTTACTCGAGATAATGTCCTAATTCCTAACAGTTGAATGTTTACCTCCTAAAGAGGACAAGTTGGATGCCAAAATTCTGATGCAATTATAATCACGTCAGCACCTGTGTCTACCAGACCAGTCAACAGAGCTTCATTTATTCTTATTGTTAATTTTGGTCTTTGTTCATTTATAGAAGTTTGCCAAAAAATTTTCTTCATGGTTTCTCCTGAATTTTCTGTTCTCTCTGTCTCAGCTTTTCATCATCCTGAGCAGCCTTGTTTATTCCAATAGGCATTTGGTTATTTAATTGCTCTGAGTAGGGGTTTCTTCTACGACTGCAGGAAAGGTCTGAACTGGATTTGCTGTGGGGGCCTGCCTGAGGCTCCTCTGGGAGTTTCCCAAAGACCAAGGCAAAATATTACCTTGTCTGTTCCTTGTTGATTTGCATTCGTTGGTCCAGTGTTTACCCTTACCACACCTTCTGCATACTCCAGAAGGAAGGGGCATTTCATTGCCTTTGTTCCTTGAAGAAACATTGTTTCTGGGAATGCCCTGTTTACAGTTCCTTTTCAAATGTCCTTGCTTTTCACATCCAAAACATCTGACATTCCTCAAACCTCTTGAAATTGCTTCTCCTATCCACATATCATCATGGCCATGAGACTCAACATTAAACATGTCTCTAATCCAATCTTCCAATGGTGCAGATCTTGCCCTTAACGGCCTGATTATTCTCTTGCATGCTGTATTCGCATTCTCAAAGGCCAAAGATTTGATTATTATCTGGCTAGCTTCTGAATTCGGGACCATACTATTTACTGCTGAAGTCAGTCTTTGTAAGAAATCCATGAAGGATTCTTTTGGCCCCTGTATAACTTTTGTAAATGACTCAGTTTTATTTCCTGCTTCCTCAATTCTGTCCCATGTATTCAATGCTGCCATTCGACATAGAATTAGGGTTTGGTTATCATATAAACATTGTCTTTGTATTTCAGCACATTGGCCTTCTCCAACAATCTGATCCTGGGAGATTTGCACACCTCTAGCCCTCCACTGACTTTCTATGTTTTTAGCTTCATCTCTGAACCACAAATGCCACTGCAGTTGGGTCCCGGGTTCCAGGACAGCATTTACCTGCTCTTTTCAGTTTTGTGGTAAAATCTTATTACAAGTTGACCAGGAGTTTAACATTTGCTTTACAAATGGGGAATGCATGCCATAAGATACTATTGCCTCCTTAAACCTTCTTAAATCTAACATTTCAATTGGAGTCCAATTATTTTGTGCATTCATTTGACCAGGTAGCTGCTGTATGGTTACCAGATAAATTAAGGGTGATTTTGTGAAAACAGGCTTTCTTTCTGTAACCTTATAATCCAATCCTGAAATAATTTCACCGTTAAATTCTTCTGTCTGAATCTGAATTTCTGTATAATTCATTTAAACATGTTTTTCTAAAGCTTTTATCCTGGCACTTAAATTGACTATCTTTTTAAATAGTAAAATAAGGATAAGGAAAGTAATAATGTGCGTAATTATGTACTGTACATCCTGTCAACATTAATATTCTCATACAATTGTTCCATTTTCAGACTACCTAAACTTTTATGAAACAAAGACCAATTTTCTTCTAATGTACACATAATACCCTTTTTTTTTTTTAATGTGGAAAAATTTTCCCCTTTAAGTATTTTTTCCCTTTAAAATATCTGATATCTTAATTGACTTATCAAGTCTGTGTAGAACAGTAGAAATCCGAGGGAATTTCAAAACAGCTACCTAGCGTCTGAGATGGGAATCCACAGAGATAGATAGAGACAGAGAGAGGGGGAGGGAGGGAGGGAGGGAGGGAGAGAGAGAGAGAGAGAGAGAGAGAGAGAATAGCCACGTGTCCTGGCTAAAAGCTGCAATCTAGCCACATGCTCCCACTTGAGCCGATTCAAGCCTGAGCTGCGGCTTCCTTAAGCTCAGACCACGTGAGTTGATGATTCGGCCATAAGCAGCTCCAGCTGTAGCTAGTACAGCTACAGTCAAGTGCAGCCAGACCGGTAGCTCCCTCCAGGCCTAGGTCCTGTAAACTTTGGCCAAGTAGGGCCCGAGCCAGGCCAAGCCAGGAAGCCGGGCTGCTGGTAAGCAGGGAGCTGGGCTGCTTGTAAGCCAGGGAGCTGGGCTGCTGGTAAGCCAGGGAGCCAGGTGATTTTTAATGAATTCTTGCTATGTTGGGGGCCAAATGTAGATGTAATTCTGAACAGTCTTATTAAATAAGAAACAGAGCCAAATGCAGAGTTAAAAGCCCAAGAGGTCAGAGCACTAGCGAATAGCCTTTAGCCTACCAGCCACTGTGGTCCTTCCCCTGAGAAAGAGACCGACTTCCTGTGTGTCTGTATTTTTTATTGACTTTCTGTTCTGCCTTCTCATTGGTTGTAAACCCAAGCACATGACTTCCTTGTCACTGCCTGTCTATACAGACTTCCAGGTCTCTATGATTGGTATTTGGATTAAAGGTGTGCTCAAGGTCAGAGCACATTTTCAGAAGTCAGTCTTCTCCTTCTGTTGTGAGACATGGGGATCCCAGTCAGGTGGTTAGGCTTATGTTGTAAGAGGAGCTGTCCTGCCAGCACTATGCTATGAGCTTTGAAAGAAGTAGTAGCTGTGGTGTAAGTTCAGCGTCACTGATCCAATGTGTTTTCAAATCTAAAATCCTTGAGTGTCTACATGAAGTTAGATGAGTTGTCGATTTCAGGATTTTGAATTATGCCTATTCTGGTGGTAGTCTATACAGATACTCCAAAAGCCAAAAATCCCTGAACTCAGAGATACTTGTGACCTCATCCTCCACTTAGAGTTACTCTCAGATGTTATTTTTGGTAACCTTTTTTTTTTTGTTTTGTTTTAATCTCGATGTCTTTAGGAGCCTCCAGAAGACGATGCAAACATCATTGAGAAGATCCTGGCATCTAAGACTGTCCAGGAGGTTGGTGGCTCCTGTTTCATGTTTTTCTGTCACTAGTAGACACTACCTCTGTGGAGAAGGATTTGCCTGGAGAACCAGCTGTTCATCCTTGACTAGTGTGAGAGCTTGTCAAGAACATTGTCCCTGTGGAGGTTTTTAGGACACTAAGTTCTTAAATGTCTTAAGTGCTCAGTTGATGGTTTTCTCCATTAAGATTCTAACAAAGGTATTTTCATCCCTTTGCTGTAGCCCATTAAAAGTCATCCCGGGCCAAGAAGAGGTGGATAAGGAATCCTAATGGGAAACAGTGGGGGCTTTTCTTTACACATCTTGGGCTGTTTTAGGACTTCCTGAGAAACAGTTCCATGAGTGAGGTAGTATGTTGGTGCCAGTGCAGATGTAGCTTATCTTTACTTCAGTATAGGCTTCCTTATTGTTATTTCCATGCCAAGAGAATCAGGGAAAGCCATCGAGAGATGAACTTAAGTTACCTCTGTACCAGGCTGTGGTCCTCACATTTCTGCATCCTGGGCTAGCCTGGACTAAAAGCTTTTTCCATGTGGACCTTGGAAAGATGCCAGCAAAGGTCCCTTTTGGTACCCTCTGCTCTATCCTAAAGTAGCTGTGCTCTGGTTCTTGGAAAATTTAGAGTTGGGATTAGCTTAGAAGAAAAGACCTGGGATAGTAAGAATACTTTCCATAAATCCCTACTAAAATGAGACAGAGATACTGGTTCACCTGTTTTGTTTTGGCTTATATGGGTGAGCTTCTTGGGGTATGGGCTGATAACTGTTTACTGTTGGTTACAGGTTCACCCAGGAGAACCTCCGTTTGACCTAGAGCTGTTCTACGTTAAGTATAGAAATTTGTACGTCTATTTGAACTTTATTTGGATAAAACTTCCTTTCCCATGACACTTCAGAAACTGGCCCCTAAGGCATGATCTTGACTGATTCAAGTTCACCTTAGGCAATATTACTCATTTTGGGCTTCACATAGAATCACCCAGAAGGCTTTTAAAAACTTCTAAAGCCCTTACTCCACCCAAGACCACTTGATTTATAGTCAGAGTGGGCCCTGAGGACTGATGTGTTTAAAAAAAACTCTCTGAACATTTCTTCTTATTGTGCACCCAAGTGGAAAGGCTATTCTGTAGTGTATATTCTTTTTTCTTTTGCATTTCTTTTTTTTCTGCTACCTGCCCACTTTCACAGATATGTACTTGATAAAATTTGCCCGTAAGTCTGCTCTGTTGTCTACTTTGAGCCAATTCTGGTGGAACCTGCAGAGAAATTAGTGGTTTGAAATCAACCCTATTATTGTCCTTTAGGGAAAGGTCTTTCTAAGCGTGGTGCCCAGCAGTGTCACAACTTGCTACTTCTGTGTATGATAGCCATTCTTTTTATTGAAACCTTAATAGTATTTTGCTCTGTTGTTCTCACTATTGTATGTCTTTGGATAGTTCCTATTTACATTGTAAATGGGCCACAATGGAAGAGCTGGAAAAGGACCCCCGCATCGCACAGAAGATCAAGCGATTTAGGAACAAACAAGCCCAGATGAAGCACATTTTTACTGAGGTGAAGCAGTGTGTATTGACTCATTTTCCTGCTGATTTTTCTTTCTGCATTAAATATTTAGGTTGAAGTTTTTAAATCTACAGTCCTATTTAGTCCTATTATAGCTCTGTTGATCAAGTCTGATATGGATGCTGATGAAGAGAACAGCATATTCACTCATTTACTAAACTCTGTAAACTGACACTCATAGCCCTGGACAATAAATAGAGTGAGAACATTATACACACAATTTTAGGCCCTCCTCCAAACAGTGGATATTCCAAAAAACCCTTCAAGTTTGAATGTAAACAGAAAAGGTAAAAAATGTTAGAAAATAATTGAGCTTGAGAACTTCAAAACAAAAGACTAGTGAGTTTCAGCGTTAAATCTAAGGTGGCTTTGGCTCCGAAGACACAACTGACATCTCACATAAATAGAAAATTGAGTATAGTTTATATATACATCTTCCCTAATTATGCATATATGCATACTTACATGGCATACATTCTTGTTCAGCAGAGAACTGTGTATTTACACATACACGTAAGTTATGTGTCTGCACAGACATATGCCAAACAGCTTTAACAAGGAAAGTACCAGTCCTGAAATGGAAGTAGACAAATATGCAGAGAATTTTGGAAGAAGGAAATGTTGGTCATTAGACATACCAAAATGTGTAGCTTCACTAGAAACCAAAAGAAGTACAAATAAAATTGGAATCTTAACAGCTTTTGTTTTGTTTTGTTTTGCTTTGCTTTTGGTTTTTCAAGACAGGGTTTCTCTGTGTAACAGCCCTGGGCTGTCCTGGAACTCTCTTTGTAGACCAGGCTGAATTCAATCTCACAGAGATACACCTGCCTCTACCTCCCAGGTTCTGGGATCAAAGGCATGCACCACCACTGCCTAGTAGAATCTTACAGTTTTTACTTATCAGATATTTGAAGGTTTTAAGGGCATTTAAGGCTGTACTAGCTATTATGAGAACATAGTGAAGGAACACTGGCTTTCTTGTCCTTACTATGAACATGACTAGATCTGACTCATCAGATATCCCAAATTTGTGTGTCGTTTTCCCCAGAAAGTCTAGTTCTGTCATGTGTTTTAAAGAAATCATCAAGTCTTTGTACAAAGAATTAGCTATTTTAAAAGTTGCTTATACTGCTAATTAAAAGCAAACACAATGTTAGATAGTAATTTACTAAGTTACATATTTTATAGAATAAGATACTATACATTTAATGAGAATAATACTAAAGAAAACTATTGGTGCTTTGGAAATATACTTAATGTTATGAACTGGTGTTAGTTTAAAAAAAATGCCAGGCTCCAACAGCACATTGGACAATTCCATACTGTAGTGCAAGAGAAAATAAACATCATCATAATATATAGAAAATGCCTTGAATAAATTCATGGATATCTTACCGTTTTCCTCTGGGTGGTGGAATTCTAACACTT
This sequence comes from Peromyscus eremicus, assembly GCF_949786415.1. Taxonomy (NCBI): domain Eukaryota; kingdom Metazoa; phylum Chordata; class Mammalia; order Rodentia; family Cricetidae; genus Peromyscus; species Peromyscus eremicus. The sequence goes on along the minus strand of NC_081419.1, from coordinate 134,419,525 downwards.
AATTTTTAAAGATTTATTTATGTATATAATGCTCTATCTGCATGCCCAAAGAGGACATCAGATCCCATTATTGATGGCTGTAAGCCATCTTGTGGTTGCTGGGGATTGAATTTAGAACCTCTGAAAGAGCTGCCAATGCTCTTAACTGCTGAGCCATCTCTCCTGCCCCACACTTTCCTTTCTTTCTTTCTTTCTTTCTTTCTTTCTTTCTTTCTTTCTTTCTTTCTTTCTTTCTTTCTTTTTAATGTGTAATGTATAGTTTTATACAGATAACTTTTGAAGGAAAGAGACAATAAAATTACTCTTAAAATGTGGTCTTACAGCCAGGTGATGCTGGCACATGCCTTTAACCCCAGCACTTGGGAGACAGAGGCAGGTGAATGTCTGAGTTCGAGTCCAGTCTGGTGTACAAAGCAAGTTACAGGACAGCCAAGGCTATATAGAGGAACCTTGTCTCAAAAAAAAAAAAAAAGTAACCTAACTAGATTCTAAGAGTGCACTCAAGTGCCATCAATTATAGTAAATTGCTCATCCATTTACCCAACTGTGATTCACATTGTGGTCCTTTCTGCTATTGATAAGTTGTTTCAGGATGACCTCAGTTTGGGGTTCTTCTGATATAATCTCATAGTTAGTGCTGGAGATGTAGCTCAGTGCTATGACACTTTCGTACAGTGCCCAGTGCCCTGGGTTCAATCACACACACATACCCTCTAATAAAATTACAGTTTGGCCCAGCCTCTCTGTGGTGGATATAAAGCCCCTGAGAACTATTTTAACTTGTTCCTCTGAGTAGAGAGTTGGGGAAAAGAAGGTGTTGTCTAAATGAGAAGGACCATGTGAACCCGTTGGATAGTCTTTGTATTTCTTGGAACATTTCTTTCACACTTCTATTTTAGCAAGGGTTTGCAATGTAGTAACTTGTTTACATGTCTGGCTCTTCCATATTAAGCCCTGTGAGACAGTCAGTCCATTTGTCACTGGAGCTAGGTATGGGGTCAGTGCTCTTTATACCACTTCCTTGCTTCAGACCCTTCAGCAACTACTCTTTTTAATCAATCAGTCGATCAATAAATAAAAAGTAAAATCTAAACTTAGTGATGAAGCCTACACAGTCCTCTGTCTTTCTGACACAGTCCCATGGGAGTAACTATTCCTTGGTTACAGACAGGAAAGTGTGTTGGGTATTTCTCAGAATAATTAACAGGAGTTTGTACTGGTAGAAAAGAAAAGGCTTTTGCTGTTGTTTTGTAGATTGGTGTTTTGCCTGAGTATGTTTGCACTGCTTGTGTGCCTAGTTCCCTCAGAGGCCAGAAAAGGGCATCAGGTCTCCCAGAACTAGAGTTACAATTGTAAACTGTGTTGTGGATACTGGGAATTGAACCTAGGACCTCCAGAAGATCAGCCACTGCTCTTAAATGTGGAGCCATCTCTAGTTCCAGGAATAGGCTTTTGAGAAGATTCGAGTACATCAAAGAATTAAGAATGAATAATAGTGCAGAGGACTTCAACTATTTTGCATTTGTATTAGTAACTTGGATAAATGATAAATAATTTGTGATATGAATAGAGACTGAATTTTGGGTTGATCATTTTCATGCTCATTATTTCCAACTGCTTTATGAGATATCCAAGGCATAGCCGAGAGAGACCCCCCCGCTCTAGAGTTGATACATACCACAGAAGTAGGTTGGTGCCTTCTGACTTGAAATCCACTTTGGAAACCAAACTTCCTTATGGCGTTAGTGTTAGATGAGCAATGAGAAAGTCAGAGTTTAGGCTTGTCTGGACATTTTGGGGTGAGTAAAATAGAGAAGTGAGTCTAATGGCCTATATTAGTGTGTCAGCATTTTTACAATTTTCAAGTAGAGAAAATGATTGGACTGCCAGTTTTATTACCCACAAATTTACTGCATGCCAAGTCATTCTGCCTGGGCTGCATTGTGAGGAGTGCTGTTGTGCCTGGTGTTTCCATTCTTCAGCGTGATGTGATGATGTTCATTTGGATGTGAGTGCTTAGTGAGGGGCTTTGCTGCAGGAGGCCTGGAGGTTTTGATACAGGGACAGAAGTATGGCTGAGTCAGTGCAAAGGTTGAAAGTGGAGTGCCTAGTAGTCAGAGCTTGGACTCTGAAGCCAAACTGCTAGGGCTTTTCCCAGACTGTGTACCATACAGGGTAGGGTAGCCTAGGACAACTTGCCTAAGTCACTGCTGATTCAGTGTGCTCATATGTACATAGAGGGACTCTTAATAATACCTGCCTTGAAGAACACTTAAAGTTGACAGAGCAGTTGTTGGTTTTCAACTCTATGGAGATATAATTAACAATATTTTTGAAATTTTAGGTGTTGTACAACTTAATGTTTTGATGAGCGTACAGATCATGAGTGTGTATATATATATATATATATATATATATATATATATATATATATATATATATAGTTAAGCTATTTAAAATGGTGTCCAAAACAGTACTTTTAGCTGCTGCTCTTTCGTACTTTCATCTCTAGAAGATTCATTACAAGTAGCTGATGAGTATATACATTAATATATACACATACATTACATACATACAAATATACATACATGCATACATAGCCTTTGCCCAACATCTTTTCCCCTCATGGAGGCATAAAATTCTTATAGCACCTGTTCTATAAGGATTAACTGAAAGCACTCTGCAGAACTTGGGACATACTAACTAGTCTTAAATGTGATCTAATTCAGTCTTTTTGGAAGCATAATATGCATAAATGTAAATAAATAAATTCAAAGTATACATCTCAGTGGGTTTTTATAAAATGAAATGTATAACTACCACCTAAATCGGGAAATAGAACTTCATTGGTGTTAAGAAAAAGAAATTGTCATTCCAAGTCACCAGGGGAGCAGTGAGGTATAAGACAAAGAAAGCCCTTCAGCTGACTTTTGCATATTGCTATAGAAGGACTTACTTGGCCGTGGTTCAACCCCTCCGGTGGTTAGATCCTTTAAACTTAGTCATGCAAAGCAGGATTTGAGGACAGTCTTCCAGAAATGTCTGTGAAGTGACTTATTTTCAAGCACTCCTCTTCTGTCTGTGTTTTCTGATAAGAGTCCAGAGTAGGGGCCACTTAAAAAAAAAACCTGGTTGTTAAGAATTGAGGGGAGAAAGCTATACATCTTAACTGTATTCTGTTTGCCTCAGCCTGATGAAGATTTATTCAACCCTGACTATATAGAAATTGATCGTATCTTAGAGGTGGCTCACACCAAGGATGCAGAAACAGGGGAGGTAGGTGTGTTCCCATTTGCCTTTCATAAAACACTGTCTCTTCTTGTCAACAAACGTTCTTTGTTTTAATGACATTCATTTGTTTTTATGCAGGGTTAGTTTTCAGGGGCTGGCACAGAATGGTTGACTACTTTACCAAGTTTCTTGTATTTTCCTACCAGGAGGTAACACATTACCTGGTGAAATGGTGCTCCCTGCCATATGAAGAAAGCACATGGGAGCTAGAAGAAGATGTAGATCCTGCAAAAGTTAAAGAATTTGAGTCTCTACAAATTCTCCCTGAAGTTAAGCACGTGGTAATATATCTGTGTATCTGATATCTCTTGTAATATGTAAATTTGAAATTAGAAACTATGATGCATGTTTGACTGGGTTCTTGATTGGCTTCTGAAGTATCTTACTTTTGATGCTCCTTCCCCTTGACAAACTTCATCTGCATCCTGATCAGCATTTGCTCTGAACTCTGTTTTAATGTGTGTAACATGTAAGAAGCTTGGGTGTGAGTTTGTAATTCTTGGTGTGCACCTGTCCTTTGGCACCAGTAACATGGAATGCAGAAGAGATGGGTGTCGAACCTCTGCACAGTGTCTTTCCTATACCCTATTTTGAATCTCTTGCTCCCTCAGTGGTCCTTTTTTCTTTGTTTGTAGCACCCCCCACCTCCCCCACTAGAATATTCTTAAGGTGAGTAGAGTAGTCCTTGATGGTCCTTAATAGATCCTGGAACCTGAAGGAGAAGGTATTAAAGAAGGTGACTATAGGTTTTAGTGATCTGTTTCTGTTTTGTTTTGTTTTAATCTTTATATAAAAATATCCAGTTACTTAAATTTGCATCTAATTTTTGTGTCACTGGTGGGACTAGGAAGACTAGATTAAGGGTAGCTCCCTGTCGGAGTCCATTTAAGAGCAGTGTTTGTTTTTAGTGTTATGGCAAATGAAAATATATAGAAACATCTGAAGATGCAGACTTGTGATTAGAAACTCACACAGCTCACTGTGTGTTGTTTAAATGGTTGATTAGCTCTCTTTCCGCTCTCTCCTATATGTACTCTTTTCTGCTTTCAATTTGCCAGTCATTTACTAAGCATGTGTGTGTGATAACATAAAGAAAGCAATGTACAGGAGCCCAGTCTAATGGAAAGAGTACATGTACATAGAGAAATACGGCACCCCCTAATTGTGATGAGACACATGATACAAAAACAAAGCATTGTGGGAACAGAGGTTCGTTCTGAGGCTAATTTACCATCTGCAAGTCATCAGAATCCCAACTCATTCTCTCAGCACAGCTCCTGCTTAGTTTCTCCAACCTGACTATGTCTTTGGCAGGAAAAGGAAGTCTCAGGTGTTGTCAGGTGATTTCGCTCTCCTTCACTACTTTGCATGTGTGAGGCTATATCACAGTTCTCTCAGAGCTACAGTATCCTTTTATACTTGTCCCTTTTTCCTAATTTATTTGTTTGCACTAAAAATGTGCAGTTTGAAACTTTATCTCAAAAATTCTAAACTGAAATATAATTAAATATAATAAAAATATAATTAAATCTGTCTTTTTATACATAAACAGAGGGTTAAATTACCTTAAAAAATAGTACTTTCTGCTAAAGGACTCTTGCTCTGAGTTTTGAAGTTTAGACCTTACCTGTCTTGGTGAATAGGACATTCAGTGTCTGAAAGGGAAAATCCAGCGAGGTGAGTAGTTCAGAGAGGGATGCTGCTACACTGGAGCGCTCTCATGGCAGCCAAGTAGTTTTCAGTAACATCCTCTCAAATGGCATCTGCAGTGCTGAGAGCCAGGTGATCGAATCAATAGAGGGGAAGAAGCTTCCAGAAAATCTCCTTACCTTACCTTGTAAAGGACACCCAATGAGCTGGATGGCTTGGGCTTCAGGGATTTGGGCTGAATGGTTCTGAAAGCTAAGGAAGTGATTTCTGTAAAAGGAACAGAGCAGCTAATGGGTACAGGGATGGCTTTGTTCCGAGCCTTTTCTATAAAAAGAAAGATATATTGGCATGATAAGCTTTCCTCTTTTACTTCTAAAAACACATGTTGCACTGTTCAACAGTCCCGTTTCAAAGTGCTAACACAGCTGACGTAATCTCTAGGTGAGTTGTCGCATCTGTTTTTCCGGAAGGTCATGGATAGCTTATACTTAACTCCAAGTTAAGTGATACAATGGAAGTTAGTTTTCAAATACCACATGCAAGTGGCTTAGCATTAGTTATCAACATATTTAGCTGTAAACTTTATTGTAGTAACTCAGAGTAAAATTACAAAAGATAAATTGTTGAATAGAAAAGCAAAAATCCAGTATTCTAAATGATAGCTAAGAATTTTTTTAAGATCTTAAATACCACTGTAGAGACTCAGTTTGTCTGTAAGCTAAAAAGTTGTGCCGTTGTGTAAATAAGAAAAATAAAGCCTAAATAAATAAAATTTGATGATACAAAAGTTCAATACATAAAGATTTAAATAGTCTCCCAAATAGTCATTTCAATTGAAATTCTAATAGTAATTTAAAAGAACTTGATATTAAATTATACAGAATAGTAAGATACAGTCCGGTAGCCATTTTATGTGTATATGTGCAACACACAGTATCTTCCTCTATTGCTTTTCACATTATTTACTTGCTTACTTATCCATGTAATGGGAGCGGGGCGAGCTTACTACTTAGCTAAACTGGCTGACCAACAGTCTCTCTCCAAAGATCCTTCCATCTCTGTCCCACCCTTCCTCACTAGGCACTGGCGTTACAGTTTTGCATGGCTATGCCTGGCTTTTGTGGGTGTACTAAAGATCCAAATTCGGATGTGCAAGCTTACATGGCAAGCACTCCGACCTTTAGCCATTCTACAACCTCGGCAAAGACCATTGTGAAAAATAATGCCCTATCAGATACATAGCTCCAGTGATTATAAAGAATGTGGTTTTATTGCAGTACTAGACGAACAGCCTATGGAAGAGGAATGAACTGTCTAGATACAGCTGCAAGGTTATCTTGAAACAATGTATAAGGGGCTGGATAAAGGGTTGAGAACATGTACTGCTTGCTTAGAGAACTCAAGTTCATTTGTCTGGAAGCTCACAGCCACCTGTAACTCCAGCTCCAGGAGATCTGACACCTTCTGGACACCCATGGGCACATACCCACACCCGATAGATATACACATACATTTTTTAAAATAACCAATCTTTTTTTTTAAACTTCATGTATAATAATATGGCATTTCATTAATATTCACAAGATTACTGAGTTTTAGAAACTAGTATTTCATATGGAAAAATAAAAGAGTAAGAACACTTGACCAGAAAATGGTGGTGCATGTCTTTAATCCCAGCACTCAGGAGGCAGAGGCAGATGGATCTCTGTGAGTTTAAAACCAGTCTGGTCTTCAGAGCAAGTTCCAGGACAGCCAGGACTACACAGAGAAACCCTGTCCCGGGGGGTGGGGGTGGGGGAGGTGCCGCTGGAGTGCCTGTATTTTGTTTAAGGGGAATTAAAGAATTTGTAATTTGATTTAAAAAGTTTTTTTCTTATTGTGCTAACTTCAGAGACTACTCAACACAGTGTTTTACTCATTGTTTTTTCCTGCGCTGACGTAGGAGACACAAACAAGCAAAAATGAAATTCTGTTAGAGAAACCATGAAACCCAACTAACTAGCTTGTCAGGAAATTGAAGTATAGATGAGAATGGCATCCAAGAGCCTAGTAAAGATGTCTGACACTAGATACTAGGTTGGTCTGTTATTGTTTGTAAACTTTACAGAAGTATTCATAATCTGGTAAAATTTAGAAAATGTAGCACCATTAAGAAAAATATCAGCAATTCGAATCCATCCTTAGAGCAGCATTGGGGTTTGCTAGCTTGCCTGAGGTTTTCCATGTTATGTTTCTAACCCCTTTCTATATAGTCTGCTCTCTGTTTCCTTCCTAGGAGCGACCTGCTTCTGACGCCTGGCAGAAGCTGGAGACGTCTCGGGAGTATAAGAACAGTAACCGGCTGCGAGAATACCAGCTGGAAGGGATGAACTGGCTTCTTTTCAATTGGTACAACAGGTGAGGGACCCTGAACCAGCCTGTGCTCACACTGCAGGTATATTGTTGCTGTAACCTGAGGTATGTTGAGTAGACTTAGAAGAACGGCAAGAGCAGCGCGGCTCCCAGCTTGAAATCATTCTAAAACTTATTTTTATATCAGTCGTTTCCCCAACAAAGGACAAGTAAGTCGATCCGATTAATGTATGTTGATAGACAACCATGGTCTGATCCAAAGGAGAGGGGGAATAAAACTAAGATCCTAGGAGGGTGGGTGTTATCTGTCTGGGTTTTAGTGTTTTGATATAGGGTCTTAGGTGGCTCAAATGGCCCCAGATTTCGTTTGTAGACTAAGAAAACCTTGAACTGATGACCTCCTGCTTCTTCCTCCCAAGCACTAGAATTATAGTTATGTGTCACCATGCCTCTTAAGTCTTTACACCTGCCGCTCCTCAATTTAAAGTCCTTGAAAGAGAACAGATGTAGATTCTCAACTCACCCCACTATTTGGTGTACTAGATGTTCTGGATTTGTGCAGTAACACTCAGCTATGAATTATTTGTATTCTAGTTCTTAATAGAATGTAGAGGAACCAGATGAAATTTGCAAAAGCTAAATTGAGATTTTCATAAGACTGGACATTGTATAACATTCAATATATTTAAGTCAATGAATTGTAATGCAAAACACCTTTAGAAGGGATTCTGATGTCCTAATGTTGTAGTGTAGCCTCTGCTACTTACTGTGTGACCCAGAGTGTAACCTTTACTCAACTGAATGGGGTGTTGGGTCACACATCTGAACAGTGAGGGAGTGAGACCAGATGTGCTCACACCTCTTCTAGGACCACCACTTTTGCTTCTGATCACCAGATAGCAATGTCTTTACTCTTTCATGACAAGGAATTTATTATGTAGGTTAAAATCTTGTCCTTTGATAACATACAAAGGCTACACAGTGGGACTCCCATCTTTACCTCGATTTCTAGGAAGTTTGATGTTCTAAAAACTGGCTTAGACAAACATAGATCTTCCCTCAGGCAGATTCAAGATTACACTCGCAAGTGTGCGTGAGTGTACGTGCGTGTGTGTGTGTGTGTGTGTGTGTGTGTGTGTGTGTATGTAAGCTGAATGTAGAAAAGGAACTGTGAGAGGTAAGATGGGGTCTTAGGGGAGAAAGGAGGAAGGAATAAGAGGACAATTGAATGTGTATGACATGGGAACAGAACAGAAGGATTCTGTAGGGAGAATGGAGAACAGCATGGGGCCAGAGGTAAGAAGGAACCAAGTGTAATGTTGTTATATGAGAGAATACACAAATGTGTGTATGCTAACCTAAAAAATTAATTTAAAAATTAAAATTTAAAAAGTCCAGCTGGGGTTATAGACATTTTCCCCCTGTCTTAATATTGTTTTATATTATTTGTAGTTTCTATTCTAATAACTTTGCTTTATAAATTTTCTCATAAGTTGGCATAGACAAAATATGAATAATTATAAGACTAGCCTTAGTTTCTTCACTGCAGTATTATAAAGCCTTCACTAACCTCAAAGGTCAGAGTTTTAGTTATAACTAACCTCTGTAATTTCCTATATTGGTAATGAATTACTCACACTTCTTACCCTCTGCAGAAAAAACTGTATTTTGGCGGATGAAATGGGCCTGGGGAAAACCATCCAGTCCATAACATTCCTTTCAGAAATATTCGTCCGGGGAATCCATGGCCCTTTTCTCATCATTGCCCCCCTTTCCACCATCACTAACTGGGAGCGAGAATTCCGGACATGGACGGAGATGAATGCAATTGTGTACCATGGCAGCCAGATCAGCAGGCAGATGATTCAGCAGTATGAAATGGTGTACAGAGATGCACAGGTGAGCCTCACCTGAATCAAAAGACCCAGAGACTCCTGACTTCACAACAGCCTTCCTGCCACTTGTCTTCAAGAGTTTCAGTCCTGCATCTCAAGCTGCTGTTTGCTTGTTTGTGGGGTTCCTGTTGCTGAGACTGACTTCTTGCTTACTGTGTGTATTTTGTGTAAGACTATGATAAAACACAGATTGAAGAGATGCTTTCTTATCCCTATGAGATACACATAAGGTCTATTTTAGGACACTGAAAACTTGGTTTATTGGGTCGCCTATGAAGTTGCTTGTTTGTGCAGAAGATTTTTGTCTTAACTATTATCTACTCAGTAAAGAAAACAAGAAGTACATGGGCCAGCCATGATGGAACACTCCTTTAATCCCATCATTTGGGAGGCAGAGAGTATGAGTCTGGCCTGGTCTACATAGCAAGTTCTAAGCCAGCCAAGGCTATATAGTGAGACTCTGTCTCAAAAAAACTTTATTTAAAAAAAAAAAAAAAAAAAAAGTATATGGTGTTCAGAATTTGAACCCAGGAAGTTTGTAGAGGAAATGAACAGAACAGATTAGATAGGGAAAGATAAAAATTAGTTTCATGTTGAAAACACAGCAACTTTATTTTCTATATTTTTGTTTATGTAATCAATTTACTGAGTATGGTTCTGTTCTTTCACCAGGTAACTGGTTTTCATAATTAAATTAAAAATCAAGCGATAGAGGAAAACCAGGCTTTCAAATCATGTAGAAATGTTTTGGCAGAAATTTTACATTGCTGTAACATTAGGCAGCTCTGTTCTTGAGATGCGATGGTGGCATCTAGACAGACAACAGATGGAGGTGTAGGCTGTCTAGCAGCACTTGCACCAAGTGCATGCATACTGCTCTTGGAGTCTTGCTAGAACCAGAGTTATAGGGTAAAATTATGGAAATCTGAAAAGTAGCAGAGGGTTTACTTGAGTGTTCAAGGTATGCATGGCTCAGGTAGACTCAGGCTAGAGATAATGCATGAATCGTCTTGGCTGCTTTCCTTAGCATCATGATTTAGAAACAAAAAGTTCCCTTGTTTCCTTTCATCTTTCTCCCCTTCATGAGGACACTGACTTGAAATTTGTTTCCTTGATGTTCTGATGTTCTCCTGTCTAAATAGTGGGTTCATTCTTACGTTTTCACTTTTCTCATATGAGGGAAAACAGGGCATGTTGGCTTCTCATCTGTCACTGAACTGTGCTGTTTCTCAAGTCTACTGGTACAATTCAGTAGCCATGGTGTAAAGCTCTGCTTTGGTTTTTGTCATCCTTAGGGAAACCCCCTTTCAGGAGTCTTCAAGTTCCATGTCGTCATCACAACATTTGAGATGATCCTGGCAGATTGCCCAGAGCTGAAGAAGATTCACTGGAGCTGTGTGATAATCGATGAGGCCCACAGATTGAAGAACAGGAACTGCAAACTTCTGGAGGGGCTAAAGCTCATGGCCCTGGTGAGAACTAGCTAGCTTTTTACATAAATAAACATGAATTCCTTCTATTCCAAGTGGAGGGAGCATTCCATGGCCTTCTGCACATCATTTTTGCCACAGATTGATTCCCAGAAGGACCTAGAAAGTGCTAAAATTCCATGAAATTTGTAACTTGGAAATAGGAAGTGTTTGCAGTTTGTTTCTGGGTTCCTGAATGAACTGGTACTAGAGATGATAGTCTTAACACAACTGCCTCGGAACGGGTAGGCAGGCACCTGATGATTCTGAGTGAACGAATGGCTGCTCTAGTTACCATGAAATTGCTGCTGGAGTCGTTGATGTGAAAGGAGAGTTGATCTGTTAATGACTACTCCTTTGCAGCATTGGCACTCTATCTTTTCATTAAAGATTTGCCTCCAAATTGAGCACAAAATGCCCTGGCTAATTTTTCACCACAGACATGCACTATTTTTGTGGCTCCAACATGGTTTACAATCTGTTTTTAATTTTCATAGGAACACAAAGTGCTGCTCACAGGAACACCCTTGCAGAACTCTGTGGAAGAGCTCTTCAGTCTGCTCAACTTTCTGGAGCCCTCTCAGTTTCCTTCAGAGACTGCTTTCTTAGAGGAGTTTGGCGATCTCAAAACAGAAGAACAGGTAACTGGGGGCCTGAAGGATTGAGACAACAGGGTGCTTCCCTTCCCAGTAAGGAAAAAACAAGTCATTATGGGGACAGGATCTTTTAAAGTTTCTACTCTCTTGTAAAATGAGCATTGCCTCCTTTGTTTTGTATATTTGTTTATGTTGAGGAAGGCAGCTAACAATTAGCAATTCTTATTGCCAATAAGAATTATCTAGCCTCCTGCGTCACTGAATGCCATTGACATTCAGTGACATTATTTGTAGCTCTGGCCTTGGGAGCATGGTGTTGTCTTCTGCTTCCCTCATTCCTTCATCTTTCTGCTCCGTAATCTGCCCCGTGGTTCCAGGGCCACTCTTCTTGGTTACACTTCACACATGTGAGGGGAAAAGACAGTCACATATGTGGAGTAACTGATAATTCTAATTTTGTCCTGATTACCTAGAGTTCTCCAGCTTTTGAAGATCTAGTACAGTCTAGTTTATTGGACCCAATTTAAAACAATATTAATATTCATCTTTTGTTTATAGAAATCTCTACTAGGAATTAAAAAAAATAGACAAGTTTAAATGCTGTAAGAGGAACAAATAATAGAGTTGGGAATGTAAAAGGAAAGATGATACCTGTTAAGAATCTGGAGTGACAAGGGAGAGGGTACAGTTGAAGAATTTTTGAGGGTGAGTTTCCAACGGTGAAGAAAAGAGTGACTACCTGGGAGGCGGCTCAGACTACTCAGAGCCATGAGAGTCACACAGTAGTGACAGGTCATCTGCTTGGGCGGAAACAGGATGGCTGGAGTTCACAGTTAAAGCAGAAGAGTTACAGTTACGTTGTTGGAAGATCTTGAAATGGAGGTTGAAGAGCAAGACGTAACAGAGGAGTCTTACAAGGCTTTTATTTTAAGAAAGACATAGTTCTGCTAATTGATCTAGCAACAGTGCAAAAGTGTGTTGGTGTGGAGAATTTGGGAACCAAAAAGGTTTAAGACTACCACTCACTGATGTAAATACACTCTGGTACCAATCTGTTGCTTTTACTTGTCATACAATTCAGACTTTGAAAACAGTGAAAAAAAATCACATGTAATTCTCCTCCTCTGCATTTCAATATCTGTTGATCCTTCAAAAGCCACCTCCAACCCACTCTCCATTTTTGGTCCATTGGAAATGCATCCTCTTCTCCCATTGCACTTAATTTGTGGTATGCATTTTTTCTTCTTCCTAGACAATGATCTCCTTGAGGACAAGGCCCACATCTTCTTCAAAGTTGTGTTTGTTGTATTGACCAGCAAAGTGTCTGGCATATAGTATACTCTAAATGATTCAGGTATGAACCAAGTGAAGGGCAAAAGCTGAACTCAGCATGTGGCAGATTGACATTTGTCCCTACCTTTAACAATTAGCTACCACTGTTCTTCTCTGTAGGCTCTTACATAGTAATTCTTTACCCAATTGGGGGAACAACATTCCTAAATGTCTTTGGATAGTAAAATAAGGTCTAAAAAACGTTAGGTTTAAAATTGGTATTAGAAAAAAAAAAATACATTAGCTGTCTGGTTTATTTTGTATTTTTTAATTATATCTTTCGAATTGACACAAAAATTGGATATGTATTTTGTATACAATAAGTATTGAAATCTGTATACATAGTAGAATAGTTGAATCAAGCTACTTAATCTATGTAGTACATGATCATCTTTTTTTTTTTTTGTGGTGAGAACACTCAAAATCCACTCTCACAACAGTCCTCAAGAATACATTGTTATTAATTATAGTTGCCATGTTGTACAATAGTTCTCTTGACTTTGTTCTATCTAACTAAAATTGTATGACCTTTGACCAACATCTACCAAAGCCACTCTCTGGTAATCATCATTCTACTTATTTTATAAAGAAGAAATGTTTTATTTTAAAACACAATACATATAGGTTCTCAAAAGTGTCTATTTCCAACATAAAGCATGTTCATCATCGTCTATAACCTGTTTCAGTAAGTATCTCTCCTTAACCTCCCCACAAGTGGTGCTATGTTTCTTCAGGAAGCAGTGATGCTGCAGATGCTGCCCCTTTCAGAAACATTGAACAGCCAGCCCTTTCTGACTTTAGAACTTAATTTCTTTTGTGCTCTCATGTCCTTATTTTATTTTCTCATCAGGGTTGATCTTACTGGTATCACACACTCAGGTTCTTTGACCTTGAATCACCTACACTGTCATTGTCTTCCTGGAAGAGGGAATGGGTTTTGTTGGTGCAGTCTAGTGAGTGGGATCTTAGTGTAGGTATGGTCTCTTAGATACATAGCCAGATTGTATCAAAGAACACTGCCAGGCTTGAAATGGACCAAATAGGACAGCTCCCATGATGTTACTATACAGCATTAATTCTTCACACACTCCTGCTTCTAAATACAAATACTGCTACTGTTACTTAAAAGGCATTGGATAACATCATTTCAAACTGCCTCTAGTTCTTACCTCTGTCCTTTTCAGCATCTCAGTCTTCTTTCTTAACATATCACTTGTACCTTCTAATAATACAAAGTATTCTTCATATAACTTATGTGCATGTGTGTCTGTGTGTGTGTGTTAGAAAAAGAGCAAGAATGCTTTGTTTCCTCCATCTAGAGAATAGGTACTGTCTTCCTTCTCTCCCTTTTTATCTTAAGAGGTTGCTGCAAAGGTTCTTGATAATTGTTGAATTGAAACCAACTCCCTTTTTCCTTCAGATATTATTATAAGCTCCCCATTTTATATCATTTTTATGACCTCAATACCATGATGACATTGAAAAGGTTATAGTGAATGTTGAGATTCCATAGTGATCATTTAGTGTAGACTGAGGCAAATAAATGGCTATCCTTTTCCTGAACAGGTAAAGAAATTGCAATCTATCCTAAAACCAATGATGCTTCGGCGCCTGAAAGATGATGTGGAAAAGAACCTTGCTCCCAAGCAAGAGACCATCATTGAAGTAGAACTGACCAATATTCAGAAAAAGTACTACCGTGCCATCCTGGAGAAAAACTTTTCTTTCCTGACCAAAGGCGCAAATCAGCACAACATGCCCAATCTTATCAATACTATGATGGAGCTGAGAAAGTGCTGTAACCACCCCTACCTGATCAATGGTGAGTCAGGGCAACAGGGAACCGTAACTCAGGACAGGCATGGGTCTCTGCTGAAAGCCAGTGATTTGTAGCTAAAGTTTTCCTGCCTGGCCCACAGTCAGGGCAAATCTCTGTCACCCGCCAGTCCCACAGCCACTCAGACCCGACCAAGTAAACACAGAGACTTATATTGCTTACAAACTGTATGGCCGTGGCAGGCTTCTTGCTAACTGTTCTTACAGCTTAAATTAATCCATATCTATTAATCTATACCTTGCCACATGGCTCGTGGCTTACCAGCATCTTCACATGCTGTTTGTCATTGTGGCAGCTGGCAGTGTCTCTCTGACTCAGCCTTCCACTTCCCAGCTTTATTCTCCTCCTTGTCCTGCCTACACTTCCTGCCTAGCCAATGGCCAACCAGTGTTTTATTTATTGACTAATTAGCAACACATTTGCCATACAGAACATCCCACAGCAAATGATCAGCAAAGGCCTTATGTGCTAAGTGCTCTTTATACACTAGCCCAGTGGTTCTCAACCCTCCTAATGCTGTGATCCTTTATAGTTCCTCATGTTGTGGTGCCCCCCAGCCATAAAATTATTTTGTTGCTACTTCATAACTAATTATGCTATTGTGAATTGTTATGAAAATATCTAATGTGCAGAATATCTGATATGCAACCCCAAAAGAGTTGTGACTCACAGGTTGAGAACCACTTCACTAAAGCTTAATATTTTTGTCTTTTTACACGGTATAGAACAGGATCAAAGAGAATGATGGATCTGCCTGAATAATATAGTAACTTTTGCCAGCTCTGCTTCTGCAGGGCTTCTGTAGACCTGCTTGGCAGAGAGTGGGCATTAGCCATCAGTTTGCTGCCCTTGTAACCCATAATTTAACCCAGATTTCCCATCTGAGGAGAGAGAAATGTGTTACTTAGTTGAATCAATGATGATGCAGCAATGAGATGAAAAGTTTACATATAAGTTCAGTCATATTAGTCACTCTGGCTAATTGGAGAAGGGGTGTGTTTGTGTGTGTGTGTCTGTCTGTCTGTCTGTCTGTCTCTGTGTGTGTCTGTGTGTGCCAGAGGTCAACATAGGTATCTTCCTCAGTCACTCTGCACCTTATTTTTGAGACAGGGTCTTTTTTTTTAGAGGTAGTGAAACTTTTTAAGGAATTCTGGTAGTAGTGAGACAAGATTATCTTTTCTCGATAATCTTGCAATAACAAAAGGTATGGAAGTCTTTTGCCAACTCAGGATAATTTTCTTTACCTGAGTAAGTTGGGTTAGAATGACATCTGAGACTTTGAATTTCCTAGAGGAAGTTCTTAGGAAAGCAAGGCAGCCGCCATCCTGTGTCAGCAAACTAACTGCTAAGGGTACAGACCCAGAATATGACTGTTGATCCAGTTTTTTTTTTTTTGTTTTTTTTGTTTTTTTTTTGTTTTTTTTGGTTTTCCGAGACAGGGTTTCTCTGTGTAGTTTTGCGCCTTTCCTGGAACTCGCTTTGGAGACCAGGCTGGCCTCGAACTCACAGAGATCCGCCTGCCTCTGCCTCCCAAGTGCTGGGACTAAAGGCGTGCGCCACCACCGCCCGGCCAAAGAACAGCTTTTAATTACATCTTATTCAAGCAAAGTTTTGCTCATTCTTTTTCAGGAGCAGAGGAAAAGATTCTGGAAGATTTCCGTAAAGCCCATAGCTCTGACACCTCTGACTTCCAGCTGCAAGCTATGATCCAGGCGGCTGGGAAGCTGGTGCTGATTGACAAGCTGCTCCCCAAGCTAATTGCAGGTGGCCACAAAGTGCTCATCTTCTCTCAGATGGTGCGCTGTCTCGACATCCTCGAAGATTATCTCATTCAGAGGAGGTGAGACCTGCATCATCACTCTCACCCAGCACTATAGGCAGTGCATTTCTTTAGTAGCAACAACAACAAAACATTCACCACTAGAGAAAAGGAATGTCTTTTTAAAGATTGACTGAAGTCCATTGTTTACCAGGTAGTCTGGAGTAAATTCATAACTTTTATAATGTGGAGTTACTGTTTCACTTAAGAAAAATCCCACACTTGTTTATATTTGCTTTAGTTGGAAGAAATAGAATTGCAATAGCATTGGGAAAGGCTAGGAAAATGATGTAGTGACGTTCTTGTTGTCTAATACGATAGACGTGCATCCTTGAAGGCGTCATGTCCTTAAGTATCTGAAGTACTTGAGCCAACAGCTCTGAAAGAATTGTTTGTCCACTCAGGGGCTCTCTAAGCCTTTGTGACACTCACTCTGGCACTCAGCTCTTTATTCCTAGCCCTGTGATTGCTTGGCATGACTCCCATGCTTATGCAAGTGAGAAGTCTGGTGTTGTGAGGATTATTTAGATTCTGTGCAGGAGCTGCCCTCACACTATCTTAGATTCTCTGTCGCTGTGATATACCAGTGGTCAGAAGATGATGACAGATTTTTAAGAATGCACTTGTAAGGATAAACTTCGAAAGATCATAGGAGTTAGTAGCATCAACACTACACATCTTCTCTAGTAGTTAAGTCGGAGTAGGTCTCAGCTGTCTTAGCAAATGTTCCCATTTTTGAAGATTCTGTTTGTCCTTATAAATTATATCACTTCACAGAAAAATACTAAAGGAAATGACAGATTTAACTGTAGACATGCTGACTTTCAATATTGCATAGATGACTCTAAGGAAAATATTTAATATTGCATAGATGATTCTAAGGAAAGTCTTCTGAGCACCATGGTACGAATTTACAGGAAAGACTTATGGAGACTGCTATTCTCTTGGAGGAAGCTGATGGGCCTAAACCTCTTGTTGAGGCCTGTGTTACAGATACATGGTGGACAGAACAGCAGTCTAGTGACCCATGACCAATCCTGATGATTTCTTACTGAATTTTATACTAAAAGTGTTACGGGCTTATGGAGGTTATAAATGTGAGCACTCTCACTCTTTGTTTTCTCATCTGTGTGTGTGTGTGTGTGTGTGTGTGTGTGTGTGTGTGTGTGTGTGTGTGTGTTCCAACTGCTTATTGCTGGCAGACAAGAAAATTGTTCATTTCATTTCCCTTCAGGCTTTTTGAGATCAACAACTCTTGTGCCAAAAACATGCCATCCCCACCCCTAGCCTTAGAGGTTTTTCCAGAGTGCCACTTGCTTCTTGTTGACATATGAGTTTCTTAGAATTACAGCTTGATGATGAGCCACATTAATTCCTAGGGATCTCATTCAAAATACAGGTGTTCCAGAGGGTTAATTGCTGAAGTTTAGTGTGGAAAATTTTATGGTATCTGCTTTCTTCATCCAAACTTATTAGCCTTCAAGGTTTTCTTTGTTCTTGAGTGTGTCTTCACTGCTCCAGCCTTCGGTTTGGTTTTGCCTTTATTTAATTTCATGCCAGACTCATACAGAAGTGGGGGCATAGCCAGAAGATCTGGCTCAGAAAGAAAGGGAGAATGGGGAGTGATTTAAGAGTTCAGATAAGCCGGGCGGCAGTTGCACACACCTTTAATCCCTGCACCCAGGAGGCAGAGCCAGGTGTATCTCTGTGAGTTTGAGGCCAGCCTGGTGTACAGAGTGAGTTCCAGGACAGGAACCAAAGCTACACAGAGAAACCCTGTCTCGAAAAACCAAAAGCAAAAAAGAACAAAAAAGCAGAGTTCAGATAATCCATTCTTAGTTGTTTGTTCTTTGAGAGCACTCCCTCAGAACTGAACAAGTGACAGAGTGAGAACATTATCTCTGCTGTTCTGCACACATAACTATTCTTAAAACTATTGTTACATTATAGCTGCCAAAATGCCTTCTACTTTATGGAGAGGACCCACCCTTGCCATGCCTCCCCAGGTGATGGCCAAGCTTTGTCATCCCTATTTGTTGATTGCTTCCTTCCCGAATGCTGTGCCAATTCCAACCTCACTATGCTCCTCAGGCCCCTGGCTCCTCTTTGATGCTCAGGGGTGTCTTGTCATAAGACCCTATTCTCTGTTCCTGTAACATTGCTCGTTGACATAGAAGGGAAGGAAGCTATTGTTTAGTAGAATCTCAACCCTGTCTTCTCACTCTAAGTCCTGTGCTGCTTCTGCCCCATCACACATAGCCTAGTAAAGATTGCAACATTGCTTCATCACACCATTTTGATACTTAGGTATGTTTTCTGGATCTTCAGAGTCTACGGATGTTTTGCCTGCAAGCATGTCTGTGTGCTATCTGCATGACTGGTGCCCAAGGAGGTGTGAAGATGATGTCAGACACCCCAGAACTAAAGTTACAGATGGTTGTGAACCACCATGTAGGTCCTAGGAATCAAACCCGGGTCATGTGCATGAGCAGCTAGTGCTCGAATCACTGAGCCCCCAGGCACGGTCTTTTTCTCAGAACGTTCTTAGTACTTCTTTCTACTTGACTATCAATTTTTTGTCAGCTTTGGTGCCAGAGTAACTTGTCCCTGTAAATTCACTTCTTGTCACTGGAAACCATTGTCAGTGGAGTAAATAGGAAGGATATAAAAGGATACAGTAGAAATAAGATTGCTATTAAGCCTTACTGCTCTGTTATTTCATAGCATCCAACATAAATATACCTGTGTTTTGTTTTCTGAATGGTCAGTAGCAGTATGTCCCTTGAATGTCTTCATTTCCTGTTCTTTATCCTCTTTACTCCACCATGCTGTCCAAACCTTTCCTGTCTGTCAGCAGGTGCCATTGCACCTCACTCCATTGTCCTCTTCTTGTTCTTTGTCTTCCTATCCCTAGCACATCTTAGAAACCCTTTCTAAGATTGGCTGTACACATGGAGGTTTGCTTTGCGCCTCTAACATTTTGAGAAACTGACAGAGTGGAAATGGCCATTTCATAGTCCAGGTCTGGTAGTGCAGGCTCCTTACCACTTTCTGTTACCCTGAGCACCTCGAAACTGAAGTGAACTCTGAGCTTCAGTTATGAGCACTGCTGACATCCATAGTTGAGACTTACATCTGCTTTTCTGACAGGAAAATTGTAGAATGATATTCTCTGCAAGTAGAAGCTGGGAAATTCGTGAGAATAAGTTAATTTGGACACCTTATTGGGGATCAGTACTTTGTGATTTTAAGTCTTGTAGTCATCCTTAATTTATGACTGGCTTTTTATTTTGTTTTTTTAATCGTTTCACAAGGAAGACATTTTCTGATGAATTTTAATCTGCTTTGCTTCTTTTGTAGGGGGTGGGATTCCTTAAAGACTATTGTCATATGGTCCAGATTGAGAAGTGAAGGATTTGAGACCATTGGACAGTAGCTTCCTGATTGTTTGTTCTTTGAACCATGATTAACACCGGGGCTTTCATTCATTTGGGTCCCTCAGATACACCTATGAGCGAATTGATGGGCGAGTACGGGGAAACCTGCGCCAGGCAGCCATCGACCGGTTCTGTAAGCCAGATTCAGACCGCTTTGTCTTTCTTCTGTGCACCAGAGCAGGAGGCCTGGGGATCAATCTCACAGCTGCTGATACCTGCATCATATTTGATTCAGACTGGAACCCACAAAATGACTTGCAGGTAACCATTAGGATGATTGCTCTTTATGTTAGCCGTCCTGACTCCCAGAATGTCATAACAAAGTCTGGCTTAGTTAAAGATTGTCTGCTGTGCTTCGTGTTGTGGTATCGCGTTTAGAGATTTGGCCAGGAGAAGAAACTAACTGAAAAGTAGATGTTGACCCTTCCCATTAATCAGAGTAGTTTTCTCCCATTGGTTGAAATCCAGTGATGTTTCCCAGTGGTACCCTCCAAACACAGAATAGAACAACTATTACCAAACATGAGTATCTGGCATTTTTCCTTCAGCTTGTTAGATGTCACATGTCATTTGCAGTAAATGAACTAACAAAAAATCAACAACAGAAAGGTGGGAAGGCTCCATAGTATGGCAGAGGGACAGGCACTCTCACTGGGCTGTTTGCTCTCCATTGATGTTGGAGATTATATATATATCCAGTTTAGTGGCTGTGTAGAGTCTGTTTTTCTATTGCAACCAAACTAAGTCACATGTGACTTTACAAAGATTACTGCAAAAACATGTTAAGCATAGGAAACAGTGAATAGCTCAACAAGTAAAGGTGCTTGCCACCAGGCCGGACTACCTGAGTTTGATCCCTAGGACCCACATGGTTAAAAGAGGAAAACCAACTGCCTCAGTTTGTCCTTTGACCTCCACATGTGTGTTTTATGCATACATGCATGCGTGTGTGTACACATACACTGGCATGCACAGGCACACACACACTATACTTAATAAAAGCAAACATAATGAGCAGTAAGAAAAGAGTAGTGCCTCTGTTTAGAGTTCATCAGTTCTGTTTCAAAATAAACTCAGTGGCAGCTACCAGATTATGCAGTGAGTCAGCCAAAAACACTCCCAACTTCTCCAGAAAAAGTATAAGAAAATAGACTCACATCCATTATTATTCAGGATTAACCTCATCCTAATGTGTACTAAATCTTGGAGCATTTCCTAATACTAAGATTATTAGTATGCAGGGGTGGGAAGGGTGAATAAATGGCTCAAAATCTAATAGGTTGTTGATCAAAGTTGGAGGCTACTGTTTCCCTTAACTTAAGAGTGACCCTGGAGAGTGCAGCAACGGAGGGGATTCAGGGGAGAGGGCATTAAACTCGGGCAGGGCTTCTTTTCTACCCACCCACTTCCACAAAGTCATTCTACTTTGTCCTTTTTATTTAATGAGTCTCTTCGTAATCTTGTGTGTGACAGAAACAGTCTACCAGTTGAAAGCCAATGCTTTAAATATTAAATTGATAAAAGTTGGCTAAAATGTAGGAGAAATACCATGATAAATTACCACAAAGTAAATTGTGTGGCACTATTGCAATATCTGGCTTCAAAGAAAGCTGGTGATTATAAGTAATTTGTTGTCAGCTCTTTGTCCTGGCAAAGGGATGTTAGAATCAAAGATGGGTTGCTAAATATGGTAAATAGTTTTTGAAGAAGTAACATACTCAACGTTGAAGTTAAGAGGCAAAAGCTAGTATTTGATCTATCAAGAACTAATTTGAAGTTAGGGATGTGGGTCAATGGGAGAGCTCTTGCCTAGCATGTGCAGAGCCCTCTGTTTAGTTCCCTGCAGCTAAAAATAAAGATTTAAATAAGAAAATTAGGAAAGTATTACCTTTATGCCTGCCTTCTATTTATTTTATAGTTTTATTTGAATACAGCGCATTCCCATGTATATTATCTTTGGTCAACTTCATGTTACAGTGGCGGCTATAAATAACTTGGCAACAGAAACCCCAAAGCCACAAAATATTTAGGATCAGGCACTTTGCCAATGTTCACAAACCCTAGACAGATCGCTTCATGAGCCCTTGGCAGCCATGAAGTTCTGGGCTCCTTTACAAAGCTTATTCAACATTAAATTGATTGTAGGGCAAAATGTCAAGGAGAACAATAGTATGAGAAACCAAAAATGAGTTGTCAGTTTGGACATTCCTATAGGAATTTCCACAAGGCAAATTGGAAGCATCAAGCCAGAGGCAAAAATTTTGGAATCATCTCACTTCTCCTAATGGAGTATAATCATTGACAATTGAATAGGTAAAACACCAAGAAAAGCAATAAGTGGGATGCCAAACCTAGTGGAGAGGTGAAATAATCTAAGATTATTGATTTATATGTGTAGCGACCAAAGGAAGTGGGTTGAACTGTCCAGAATTAGATCTGTGAAGAGAGGAGACACTTTGGAATGACTGTGTTTAATATGTACTGCTGGGGAGTTAGAAGATAAAGAATATTAGTGAAGTCCACACTGAAGTGAGAGAGTTTGAAGTTTTTCAGTGTGCTTTCAGTTTGTGAGCTTCCTCGAACACTCAGCTTAAATGAAGAGACCAACACTACAGATGATCCAAGGTGGCAGTTTGCAGGCTAGAACATCACAAAACATAAGGAGTGAGGGAATCATTGATAATGACAGCCCAGGTCAGGGTCAGAGTTTTAAGTTTTTGGCTCTTGGTCCTCCAGACTAGCTTCTCTGTTTCTGGTCCACCTATTTCTGTTTTATTGGTTATTATAAAGGTTTTATAATTTGGTGAGATTTTTTTTCTCTTTTTGATGTGTCATGAAACTAGCTTTAAAAAAAAACCAAAACACAGAAGAGCTGGGTGGTGGTGACACACGCCTTTAATCCCAGCACTCAGGAGGCAGAGCCAGGCAGATCTCTGTGAGTTCGAGGCCAGCCTGGTCTATAGATCGAGAACCAGGACAGGCACCAAAAACTACACAAAAAAACCCTGTCTCAGGAAACCAAACCAAACAAACAAAAAGGTATAGGGTAATTCAAAGGCAAGGAATTGGATATATAATTATTGGGAAGTGATTGATGGATTTGTAAAGACAATAATAATATGTACAGGGACAGTTCAAGTACTAAGTCTCTGAGTCTAGAGATGAAACAAGGTTCTCCTGCATGCTTGATGGACTGGAGTCTACCTACAGAATGGTGCACTCCAAATATGCACAAATACACTTCGGTTCCTTATAATGTTTCCTCTTGCACACGGGTGCTTAGTGCAAAGCAGAGGAGAATCAATCTGAAGACTCAGACTTTCAAACCACCTTATAATTGCCAAGACTATAGCTGAATCACCTGTGAAGATGGGTAAAATGAGAGATCTTAACACTAAAGAAAAACTACTAGATCATTCCCAAGTACTATTTTTGTTCCATACATTTTGTTTATATATATACACACACACACTAATATTTTTAATAAATGAATTATCAACAATTCTTCAAGGTTATTGCCTTTGGAAAATAGGTTTAGTCATAAGCATTTATCTAGGAATGGGTTGAGGTAATACCGTCTATACTGCCTGATACAAATATCAAACCATGGAAATGAGAACCCACTTTGAACCGGGTTTTAACCTCTATCATAGTGAAATTTTAGCAGAGCTCCAGAGATCTCAGTTCATTTGAAAGAAATGTGAGTTCACTGTGGTCTCAATCAATATGGCACTATCTGGACCAATCCATAGTTGTTTCTAGTCAGGACACACCAGGAAGCTGTCATTGCAGGGATAATCTATTTCTTAACTAATCCCTGTTGGGCCTTGAAAGCAAGCATGATTATAGGAAGACTGAACTCTGCCAAAGTACACCTGAGTCTGAACTAGGGAGCTTTGCTAATGAAACAAATACAAGATGGTCATCATAAAGAATTTATTTTGACCCAGTTCCAAAGATTACAGCCCATGGTCAGTTAGCCCTGTTGTCTTCAGGCCTGCAGGAGGACAACACATCATGGTGTCAGGCTCCTGGTGGAGCAGCCTATTCAACTCATAGTAGCTGGGAAGCAGAGAATCAATAGCTGGTCCCAATATCCCCTTCAAGGACATCTCCACCCCAATGTAATCCTTTCCTGCTAGGACCCATTTCTCATAATTTTCTCTAGTGCTAAGCACATTTTCAAGGCAAGTCTCTGGACACATTAGCTTCTGTGGTTAAAGAACAGAGCTCCACTCTCTGGAAAATCAGTTGAGCATCAGAAAATAGTCCTGTTTCCTTTTAGGCTTTTCATTGTTACTGTGAGTCCGTTCTGCCACCCTCTGATTGTTTTCCAGAAAGGGAGAGGTGATTTGGTTGGTGTGGTTTTTAGTTTTGGTTTTGGTTTGTGAGACAAGTCTCACTACATAGCCTAGGCTGCCATGGAACTCGGATCTTCCTGTTCTGCCTTTTAAGTCCTGTGCCACTGTGCCTGGCTAAGGATAGTTTTTAATTAGATCTTCATAAGACATTGTTACCGAATATCATCTGTTATTTCCTTTATCAGGTTGGTCTGATTTGCCCAGTAAATCATATCCTGCTCCCATTCCCTGATTGGAATCAGTTCAAAAATAGATATAAGTGAACAATAGAGGATCAAAACATTAGTTTCAAAAAGTTTGAAGGCACTTAGATACTAGCTAGACGTATAGTCGGAATTAGGCTCAGTAACTCCTGCATGTGCACATCCTCATGTCTTGGCTAAACTTGCCCACTCAAGTCAGTTGGCAGCCATCAGTAGAGTGGAAGGTGCCCTGGTAAGCCTGCTAGTGGCAGAGACTATTTCTGTGTTCAGAGACAGGCACGGGCCTCCAGTACTTAAGCAGCAACAGCAGCAGCAAGCGTTGTCTAGGTTCCCTGTAACACAAAAGCTTAAGAAATGCCAGTGGGAACAACAGCATAAGAAGGAAGCAGAGAAATGAAAACTTGGTTTCTTCTTGGGGAGCAAGTCTTGTCAGAGGTGGAGAAGAACCTCTTAGGAGTAACAGTACGGTATCACACTCTTCACAGATACTACAAATACCTTCCTTGTTGCTGCTCCTCAACAACCTTCCCCATTTTGAAGAGAGTTCAGGTTAGCAGTGGTGGACAGCACAGTTCAAGGGCCTTCCCATGTCTTAATTTCCCTGAAGGCATAGTTGAGAAACCATAGAAGCAGATGTTCTGGCTAGGGGCACAGCATTGACTAATGCAGCTGGTGTGTGTCTGTAGGAGTTTGGAGGGAGAAAAGGACATTCATACTTGGAAGACAGCCCCCTTTGTCACCATCAGTAGAACTTGAGGAGCCCTCCACACTACTCCAGGGAAGGGGGAGACTGGTTCCTCTAAATGCTGTTATGTAAATGGTCAGTGAACAGATGTCCAACTGGAGGATATGCCAGACATTAGCTGAAGAGCTAGAGATACCAACGAAGTAAACTAGTTGCCCTTCTCATACAGGGTTCATTCTGAGAGATGGGAAATGTTAAATAAGGAAATATAAGATAATCACATATGGTAACATTTATTATAAAGAAAATTAGGATGAGGGCACAAATATGATGAAAGTTGGGCGCCCTGCTTTAGGTAGAATGGTCTAAAAAATTCTTTTAAGATGGTGTTGTTTGAGCCTAGATGTTAAGGAAGCATGTTACAGAAAGCAATAGAATGACCGTGTAGAGCAGGAATGAGCATACATGATACCAGTGGGACAGGAAGTTCCCATACTGTAGTTCCAAATAAAGTTGGTCAGGTTTCCTTGCCTCTCTTTCATTCTCTTTATGCTGCCCCAAAAGTACTCTTCCTATTGTAAAAATGTATTACTCCTTCCTATTCTCGGCTGGCACTCCGAGACTTAGCTGGCATGTTTATTGAGCTGGAGACACTGCTAGGCCCCAGGAACACAAAAGTGATGAAGTAAGTCATGCAAGAAATACAATGGGAAGATCCACTGACGTTTTACCTCCAGGAATAAATCTTGATCTAGGAAATGCAGATTCAACAGTAGACCTGCAAAGACAGAGGAAGAGCAGCTTCCTAGTCTTCCCGGTCCCTAATGTGTAGATAACCCTCATTGCTTCTTCTCACAAGTAAGCAAGCTGTAGATAATACAGACTCCCAAAGCCTTAGGAGAAAATGACAGTGCCTCAGTGTAATACCCAGGGTTGGAAAATGGGTCTGGAAATTCAACAGTGTGCTAAAAGTGGTTGAATTAGTTATAAGTTTGTGAGTTGTGAATTAGGACTGTGAGTTGTTTTTTAACCTGTGGTTGTGTGAGTTTTCATTAAAGAACAAGTATAATTTAAAGTGTTAAGGAAAATGTGCTTTTAAAATGTAATAGAACTGCTGACTCAGAAGAGGGGGGGGAGCAAAAGGAAAAAACAGCTTTGTGTCTGGGTTTTTATTGGAGATTTTTAAGTCGTTCTGAGACAGGGTCTTACTCAAACTCGCAATCCTTCTGCCTCAGCTAACTGAGTACTGGGATTGTAGGTATGAGCTCTTGTTTGTTGTTTTGTTCCTGTACCATCCATTTCATTTTTACACAGTTGTAAAAGGCATAGTGGAAGGTTTCGCTGACCTCTGTACTTGAGATTGGCAGTAGTAAACTGAGGGCAGAGTGAGTTTATAACCGGTCACTGCTAGGTGACAGCTGTACCCTGTTGTTTGCATTGAAAGCACTGTGACCTGTGGCTGTTTTATTTTCTTAAAACATTTCATCTGGCCTTTGTCCACCTCAGATGGATCAAAAAGGAAAGAACAAATTGTGAGTCTACAAATCATGCAGAGCATCAGAGCTCTGTGATTCCCCCCCCCCCGCCCCCCGGTGTGAAAGATTTTAGCATCCCTGCCCAACTGTGTCCCACTCCTAAGGCTCCCACTCTGTACCCTTGCTGATACATCTCATTTGGGCCTTACTTCGGTTGCTGTCCTGCTCTGAGTGTTTCTCTACCTTTCTTTTGTACGTGTGAGTTCTGATTAGGAAAATACTTTAAGATTTGATCATATCATGACCAGTCAGTCAGTCTGTCTGTCTCTCAGATTTGTTTTTACTTTATTATGAGTGTTTACCTGTGTGTATGCCTATGAATGACAAGTCCCTTAAATGTGACAAGAGCTACTTACCCTGCTGTCATTTCAGGTAAATTGTCTTGGGAGAGAGAGCATTGTTTGTTTGCTGATGTCATTTAGCTGCTTGTTTTCTTGGTTAACAAGAAGCCCAGAATGAGGAGTCTAGAACAATCTTTATTGTGGTCAGAGACCCATGTTCCTTCTTTCTTTTTGTCGTACGAACCTCTATGTTTATGATTAATATTATCCTGGTCTCAACCTGAGGCAGGAAAAAGAAGGCAGTCAAGTGTGATGTGTTTGCATAGGCTCGCAAAACTCTTGTAGATGACTCTTAGACTGTTCCATATCCTAGTTGGGTTGGACAGCCTCACCACTGCTGAGAATGAGCACATGTGCCTTTAGTTGAGCACATTCCTGCCCCGTATAAAAGTTGGATTCAAGGCATGAATAAGAAAGGGAATGTGTGTACTACAAAAGTATGTAGTATGTCTGTTACATTTCTCTTGCAGACCTTTGTCTGGAATACTTAATTTTCTTTTGTAGTTACCTTCAAACCCATATAAGCCAGAAAAAAAAATAGTGTCAGTGTTTAATTACCACTAAAAGGCGGTGTTACTTACCTTCTAGATCAGCAGTTCTCAAGCTGTTGGTCACAGATCACCTAAGACTATCAGAAAACACAGATATTTGCATTACGATTCATAACAGTAACAAAATTACAGTTAGGAAGTAGCATTGAAAATAATTTTATGGTGGTCTCTACAACATGAGAACTTTTATTAAAGAGTCACAGCATTAGGAGGGTTGAGAACCATTGTGTCCTAAAAGCCATATTATTTACCTTAATCACTTTATTTTTTAAATTAACTTCCATTCTATTTATTTTTTTATTTATTGGGGTGAGGGATGTGCACCACAGCAGGGATGTGCACCAGAGTGGAGGTCAGAGGACACTTGTGGGAGTTGGTTCTCTCCTGTGGGACCCTGAAAGTCATTAGGCATGGTGCCAGGTGCCTTTGCCCACTGAGCCATCTCGCCAGCCCATTGATCATTGTCTTTATCTGCCAGAGTTATCCACCGAATCTCCCAGTCTAGCAAAACAAAGATTTGCTATCACTAAATATACTGAAGGATGGAACAGCAAAAATCAACCAATTCAGTTATCTATCATTAGAAAACTGAATAAATTGTAGTATACTTAACTTTGAACAAAGAATAGGGAAATATCTGTATAGACTGCTGTGGAATCTATCTCAATATATTGTTGAATAAAAAAATAAAAGAGAAAATATATGTGTATATGTTAGCATTTATTTATTTATTTATTTATTGGGGGAGTACAACAGGATCTTACTGTGTTCACTTTGCCTGACCTGGAACTCAGTATGTAGATTAGGCTGGTCTTAAATGGTAGCATTTATTTTTAATGGGCTAGTTCTATCTTCCTCTCCCTCTCCCTGACCAAAGAAAGGTAGAGCTAAAACAAGTCGGTGTAGTTTTTTAAATGGGTTCCTGTAGAGGGAGCTAGGAAACAATGTATGTGTCAGAAGCCAGTTTTCCCAAACATGGCTTAAATTTATAACTTTAGAACCACTTTAAATATTTTATATCATTATTGTACAGATTTATTTTTTAGCTTTTTAAAAAGTCTCAAAATGCTGAGTTTCAGTTTACTCTTCACCTAACCTCCTGTGGTGTTAGCATCTTACATAACCATAGTATAATGAATTATTAGAACCAAGAGATTAACACAGATACAGTATTACTAATGAATCCACAGGCTGTTTGTATCCCTTCAGTTTCCCATGAAAGAGAAACTTTTTCTGGTCCAGAATCACATTCCATCAGAAGCCGTGCCCACTCAGCATCCTCCAGTGTATGACAGCGCCTTTGTCTTTCCTTACTTCCATGAACATAACATTTTAAAAGGTACTGACAAGCTTTTTAGAGTTTTTCTCTTGGTTTGTCAGTTTGTATTTGCCCATTTTTTTCTTAGATGTAAGATTATGCATTTCAGGCAAGAATATTGTAGACATGATAGTGTCCTTATCTCTGCATCCTGTTGGAGCACATAATGTCATATGTTCCTTTGTTTATGTTGTGATTTTGACTTGGTTCAGATGCTGTCTCCCAAGCCTCTCAATTATAAAATAATTTTTACTTACTTAGATTAGTTGGTTATCTCATCAGTAGATATTTTGGAGTCTTACAAATACACTGATTCTCATACTTTCCCCATTGATGTTAACATCCATCAACAGACTTACCCTCTGTCGGTATTACCATAATTTTTGACTAATGATAATTTTTGTACCCATCATTTCTTCTGTATTTTTTGAGTGGGAATAATAGTTACTTTTGTCCCATTTATTTAGTTAAGGATTCATGGATATTTGTGTTTTTTATTTTGTTGGTGATGGTTTGTTTTGTTTTATGTTGGGGTCTTGCTGCGTTGGCCAAGGTGACCTACAGCTCCTAGGCTCGGAGAATCTTGTTTGAGCCTCCTGAGTAGCTAGGGCTACAGGCATGTGTTAATACACCTGTCTATTTTATTTTATACTACGCTATTCTCACTGTTTGTCTCACTGTTTTATCCCACTCATATCATCTGAGCACTTTTTTCTTTTTTGGACAAGATATTCAGATTCATGTTAACATTTTTTCCTGACAGGGTTTTGGAATTGGCTATTTCTCCACAGATCCCTTTTCTTTTTATTTGAGGAAAGTGCTTAGTGATCAAGATCTGAAGTCAAACATAGTGCCGTGTACCCATAATCTTGGCACTTGGGAGTTGGAGACAGAAAATCGGGAGTTCAGGGCTTGAACTGCATAGCAGGTTTGACACCAGCCTGGATTATATGAGATCTGTCTCAAATATGTAAATAAATAAAAACAAAAAGCTAGATCTGGCTATTCGATATAGCCAATGCTAGACCCTCTGGGCAGACAGAACTAGGAAGTAGATACATACATAAACACAAGCACTTATGCCACACACACTATTTATACTATAGATATCCATCCTTAATGAGGTTTCTGATTCCAGCCCATTGTGAGGATCTTTGTGGCCTTATCTTCTTTCTCCGGCAAACAGACATCTTGGTCACATCACAGCAGCATATTTATTCACTCATGTCTAGCATAAAATTCAAATAGTATCAGGATTACTGACCAACATTTTATAAAAAAAAAAAAAAAGTTTGCTCAAAAAATTTATTAATATAGAGTAGGTTATTTCATTTGTAATGTTAAAGTATATAAACAAAAATGTTATTTTCCAGAGTTTCTTAGTTTAGTTCTATCCTTCCCATCAGATTGGTTAGTTGGTTGGACAAAGTCTCCTATACCACAGTCTGGCTTCAGATTCTCTGTGGAGCAAGGATTGTCTTTGAATTCATAATCCTCCAGTCTTTGCCTTTTAAGAGCTGGCTCACATATATGTGGTGCCACAGCCCCTGGAAAGTCAACTCTTAAAATTCAAAAACAAAGTGAGCAATTGGGTCTCTCTGTATTAGGTAAACAGCATAGCCCCCAATAAGAAATTCTCTGTATATATGTTTATTCATTTTTTATTTTATATACTTTTTATTTTCAATTCTGATAGACTTTTATTCAGATTTCACAACTAGGTTTGCATTTTGTCCCATTTACTTTATCATTTTTGCCTGTTTTTCAGTTTTCTCTGAGACACACATTTCAATTGATAGTAAGTTAGGGGCCGAGACTCTTTTACTTTCTTAACACTTTGAGTCTCTATTCCATATGTGCGAGGGCCTTCTGTTTTATAACCATAGTGTAATTCTCAGAATCAGAAAATAAGAGCTCTTTAATCATCTAGTCCATATTGAAATGATATTTCATTTCTTTCCTGCTCTTCTGTAACTATCAGTCTCCTAATCCAGGATCAACAATTACATTTACTCTTTAGCCTCCTTTAATCTGGGTTATCTCCTCAAGTTTCTCTTTTTCTTTGAAGTTTTTTCTGTGTGATAGCTGTCTGTAGACTGCTTCTAATTTGGATTGTCTGCCTGCCCAGGAATGAGTTCAGATTTGGTACCCCTACTGAATTGATGCATCCTTCTCAGATATCAGAAACACAAAAGCATGGTCTTCATTTGTCTGGTCATGTTCACTTTGATCACTTTGGTTTCCCTACTCAGAAGCAGCTATTTTTCTCTTTGAAATTTGTACATAATTTTAGAGAAATACCCTGGGACAGTGCCTGTTCCTGCCAAAGTTTGACTTGTGGTATTGGCTTCTGTTAGTTATCTTTACCTGAACCAGTGACTCTATGCATGTTTGTTAGTTGACTTACTGCTCTAGAGGCTTTTCCTTTTTTTCTTGATTTATTTATGTCAATATACACTTGTGGCCTCTTTAATTCAGTGGGTTGTAATTCATTAGTATCTTCATTTTGATGTTCAGATGATGTTATAATCGCAGTAGGAGTCTCTTACAAGGTGTATATGTGTATGTGTGTGTGCTATGATATTATCCTTATGCATGCTATGCATGCATTTTATGGCTGAATCCATCACTAGCTCTTTTTAATTCTTATTTCAAGTCAGGATCTTACTAAGTTGCCTATGTTGGCCTTGAACTTGCAGTAGCTGAAATTACAGCCATGTGTGACTACCCAGCTCAAGTGTTATTTTCCTTACATGGAGCACAGTGTGTTTTGGATTTATCACACACACACACACACACACACACACACACCCCACTGAAAAAAAAATTCTCATTAAAAACACACGCTTTTTCAATAGTTAGTGCTGTCTGTGTGTTGTAATAGTAGTATTTTTCTGGACTGTAATAGATAGACAGGCGTATTAGTCAGTGTTCTCTAAAGGAACTGAATTAATAAAGTCAGTATTAAGTAACATGGGAAGTTAACTTGCAGCAGGGGTGAGCAAAAGCTCTCTTCTTCCATGTCCTTTTATATAGGATACCCAGTTTTAGGGTGAATCTTTCACCTCAAATGGTCCAATTAAGAAAACATTTTATAAGCATGCCTAGCAGCTTGAGTTTTAGTTAATTCTAGATGTAATCAAATTGACAACCAGTATTAGCCATCACAGTGTGAAACTGGTCTTTGTGTTTGGTGGGCTTCTGCTGTCTTGCCACTTGAACACTGCTAAAGGATTCTAGTGTCGTTTTCAGCCATAGAATTAGGGGAAAGTTCTGATTCTAACCAGGGTGATTCCCTGATAGGCAGACTTAAGAATCTCTACTTAGCCAGATGGTTGTGTCACACACCTTTAATCCCAGCACTTGAGAGGCAGAGGCAGGCAGATCTCTGTGAGTTGGAGGCCAGCCTGGTCTACAGAGTGAGTTCCAGGACATCCAGGGCTATGGAGTGAGACCCTGTCTCAAAAAACAAAAACAAAACAACAAGAATCTCTACTTAGACTCGACCCTTTTTCCTCTCCCCCAGACAGCCTCCTTTAACAGCCTGGCATTTGAGCCATCGGTCCTCCTGCTTGCTATTCTGTTCCAGATGCTGGGGTCACAGTAAGACCATGAGACAGAAGCAGGACTCTGAGGCTGCTGTTTTCTTCTGCCACTGTCTTCACTCATTTGAGAGCCAGGGCACATCCTCACTGCTCGAGTTCACCTCTGTCAAAACAGAAAAAGCACTCGGGTCTGCAGGGGTGCCTGCTAGCTTCCTACACGTGGCATGACCATCCCTCCTGGTCACTGTCAGTGACACCCTTCTCTGCTTGATTGCAGGAGTGAGCAAACCTTGTTGAAGAAAAAACAACAGGATTCCTTTTTAAAGAATAGGTGAATCTAATTTTATACAGGAAATACTAAAAAGACTGGAACATGTTAAAAGCAAGGGGACTATTAAAGACACTGGTCTTTGGTACAATGTGTAGGCATAAATATGCAGCTATTTGTGTTCTTTTAACATAGGTGTACAAACATGCACCTCCATTCTAAGACCACAGAGTCAGTCTGTAGAGTCTTATCTCCATAGTCTACTGGACCCTGTTGAAAAAGCCCAGCCATCAGTCTGCAGAGGCTCCTGTGGGCCATATGACTACAGTGCAGTAAAGCCTAACAACTGTATTGAAGCATATGGCTTCATTGTGTTCCTTAAAGAGCTGATAATAAAAACCTTATTAGTCACTTTAGAGGATGTTGTTTTGGAAATTGATTAAATGAAGAGAAAAAATCAAATGATTAACTTTTCTTTAATAATAGTATATTAGGGTAACCAAAATATTAATGAAGGTGACTGTAACCCCAATAAAGAAATGGATGTACACAGCAGTCTTTAAGTCCATATGAGGCAGGCAGATAAACCTGTGCCTCTTGACGGAATTTGAAAGCCCATCTGTGAGATACCTGGCCAAAACTCAGATCTTAACCTAATCAGATCACAACCTAATCAGATCATAAGGTAGAACTCCAGTTTAGAGGAAATACAGGGGCAAAAACACCCACTGAGACACAGCACAAATAGAGTAAGCAAGATGGGAAAACAGAGGATTGACACATTGCATTAACAGCTGAGTGGGAAGGCCAGAAGGCTGGTTGATAGTGGGGATTATTTTGTTTTTGGAGACATATAGCTTAGAGATAGAACACTGCCTGCCATGTGTTGTTGGACCTTTGTTCAATCTCCAGTGCTGTGTGTGTGTGGGGGGGGGGGGGTTTAGTATAGCAGTGGTGAAGTGATATGTTTTACCTTTTGAATTCCATATTAAAATATGTAAAAATGAGGAGCACTCTGCTTAAGATTTGCTGCCCATTATGTAGAGTAGGTGTGTGATAGAAAAGAAGCAAGATTGTCCACAAAGGTCCGCTGTGGTTTTGTCTGTGTTTGAAATTTTTTGTAGTGAAATTTAAAATAGAGGAAGTGCCGCTGCCTCTGAAGCATTTCCCAGAGGTAGCATTTCCTGAGGGTGAGTTTCACCTGTATCCTGACTACAAGCCGGGGGGAGGACAGCTGTGTCCTTCCCATTGCTTTGGATCATCACATGGTAGTCAGCTGGTAAAGAAATGAGTAACTCCACACATGGGCTAATGTCATTGTGTTTGTGTGCGAATGTGAGTATACATGGTGACAAAATGTATATGACCCTTTTTCCCAGGCTCAAGCCCGGTGTCATCGAATAGGCCAGAGCAAAGCTGTGAAGGTATATCGCCTGATCACTCGAAACTCCTATGAGCGGGAAATGTTTGACAAGGCCAGCCTGAAACTAGGCCTGGACAAGGCTATTCTTCAGGACATCAACAGAAAGGGCAGCACCAATGGAGTGAGTACATTGTACCTGTCCTGGAGCATTGAGGAGCGTGTGCCTTTAGTCCCAGAACAGGCAGGTGGCTCTCTGAGTTCCAGACCAGTCAGGGCTGAACAATGAGACTGTCTCAAAAACAAACAAAAAAGGAGCACTTGTCAGGATTCATTTTTTCCTCTGAGAGCTGTTTCTGGGTCCTTTTCACCATTTTTAATTCAGTCCTCCACAGCATAGTTAGGTAACTCTTATAGCGGGAAATACAGGCAGTCCCTGTATTTTCTGAATGAATAAAGGCAATCTGGGAGCAGTTGTGTGGTAGGTAGGTCTGTCCAACATGCAATAACATTGCAATAAATTTTAACCACATCCATCAGAACTGGTAGGTTTAAGATTCTCACTGTATTTATATGAGCCAAAGACCCAACATTTTAATTACATATTTGTTATCCTACCTTATCTCACACTCCTAACTTTGCACTGCCCTTTTTTTTTTAATTTACTTATTTTTTATTTTCTGTGTATGAGTACTTGCCTGCATATATACCATGTGTGTACCTTGGTGGCTGCAGAGTCCAGGAAAGGGTGTCCCATCTCCTAAAACTGGAGTTACAAATAGTTATGAGCTGTCATGTGGGTGGAGGGAGCCAAGCCTCTGTAAGAGCAGCAAGTGCTTTTAACCACAGAGCCATCTCTCCAGACTGACTGAGCTTCTTGATGATGAAATGGAGTCAGTGTTATCTGTGTTCCCATGACCCCAAACAGTGCACAATATCTTTTTTAAAAGTGTTCAATGTGTGATACTCAGTAAATGATAAATGAACAAATTAGCTTGAAGTATGACAGTCTTTTTTTCTAGTTGGGCATAGTAGCACGTTCTTAAAATCTCAGCACTTGGGAAGTGGTGGCAAGAGGATTAGGAGATCAGGGCCAGCCTCTGCTATACATGGAATTTTCAAGGCCAGCCTGGGTACATTAAGACCCAGTCTCAAAAAAAACAGTGGCAACATGATTTTGAGTTCGGATTTGAGAAAGTTAAGAATTACTGCTAAGATTCTTAAATTTCATAAGTACAAAGCAGCATACCTCCTTCATCTCTGGCTTAGAGCATCAGAAATGGAGTGACAACCTTAGTCCAGATGTTCTATATCCTTAGCTATGCGTGTGTTGCTAACCATCGTACTCCAAATTGCCCTTCCTGAGAGCTGTGGAATTCCCTCTTGTGATTGAAATAAAGAGAACCAGATTGTTAATTAGAACCAGGAAAGGGTGTTTTGAACTCCATTTCCTGTTTTCAACAAGTGGTTGAAAGATCACACTTGGCACAGGATCCTTTTTTTTTTTTAGTTAAGGGATGACATCATTTCCAATACAAATGTATTTATTTAATAATGAATAAATCATTTTTTCTCAGCTTATGTGGTACATCTGGAGGCTTTAAAGATATAAGTTCAAACTAAAATATTAAAATAAGATGTCAAGAATATCCTCTTCAATGGTGCATAGCTTTAATGGCTTATGACATTTGATGATAACCAGTGTCCTGAAGAATGTTAGGATTTACTGCAGAGCTCCTTGTAGACAGTTGCCTGCCTGACTCCCCTGCAAAGTAGCCAGGGCACCTTCATCGGAGCTGTCATTTCTGGTTTGTCTTTTTGATGTGTGCAGTTAGTAGACGAGCTATATCCTGAATCATGAGAGCCACATTTGAGGCTGTTTTTCTCCTGTGCATTTTCCACTTTGGTGACCTGTTCAGGTACAGCAGCTCTCAAAAATGGAAGTGGAGGACTTGCTCCGGAAAGGTGCTTATGGGGCTTTAATGGATGAGGAAGATGAAGGCTCTAAGTTCTGTGAAGAAGACATAGACCAGATTCTGCAAAGAAGAACCCATACCATCACCATCCAGTCGGAAGGGAAAGGGTCCACTTTCGCCAAGGTACATGACCTCTTCCCCATAGTCATTTGGGTGGAAGGGAAGGGATCACTGTGTTTTCTTTTAGCTCATCAATGAGGCTGCTGTTCCTCCAAATGCAATCTCTTGACGATGTAGACAGTTAGAGAGAGTCACAGACTGTCAGAAAGAGGAGCAGGTGGTCACAGGCATGGAGACACTAGTCTGTACTTTGTTGTGTCTGCTCTTTACAAGATCTGCTCCAAAACCCAAAAACATCTTGAAGCTTTTGTAAAGTTTTCTTTAAGCATTTCCATTCCTCAAATTCAAGCAGGTATTTTCACTTCACAGGAATGGGTTTTTTTGTTTTTGTTTTTTGTTTTTGTTTTTAAGATTCCCAGCTTCTCACCTCAGGACCACCTTCCTCTGTTATTCAGGTCACTGGGTTTAGAACTCTGCAGATTACTCTTAGGTTGCTCTGGCTGCAGGTTCTGCTAATTCCTATGGGAACGTTATGGCCTATTATGATCAGTCTCCTATGTCACGTCAAGACTTGTTCAGGAGAACATTTTGTGCACAGTAGGGGAAGTATAGGTAATCTGCATTTCATTCAACACCTCATATCAATCCAGTACCATTCTTTAACATGTATGGTTCATGCATGTTCAAAGTGTGTGTGTGCAGCCAAACCAGGCTGAGCTCCAGGAGTCTTGCTGAAGAAAGGGAGGAGAGATTGTATGAGACAGGAGGGTCATGTCAGGGCGAACCCACAGAAACAGCTGACCTGAGCTCGTTGGAGCTCATGGACTCTGGACCAACAGTTAGGGAGCCTCCATGGGACCGACCTAGGCCCTCTGCATGTGTGTTACAGTTGTGTGCCTTGGTCTCTTTGTAAGGCTCCTAGCAGTGAGATCAGCACCTGTCCCTGGTACTTAGCTGACTTTGGGAACCTAGCCCCCATGCTGGATTACCTAGCCCAGCCTTGACACAAGGGGAGGAGCTTGGTCCTGCCTCAACGTGATATGCCATGCTTTGCTCAAGCCCATGGGAGGCCTGCCCTTTCTGAATGGAGATGGAGGAGGAATGGAAAGGGAGGGTTGTAGATGGGGCGGGGCATAAAGTGTGTGTGTGTGTGCGCGCGCAGGTCTCTGTACCAAAAATTGGTAATGGATGTCTACCTTGATCATTCTCTACTTTATTTATGTTGGGGTTGTATCTCTCCCTAAACTTGGAACTTGATGATTCCAGATAATTAATCCTGTTGTCTTGCCCTGTCTTTGCCTCCCAAGTGCTGGGATAATAGATGGCTGCCACACCTGCCCAGCTTTTACATGCAGGTGCAGATTCCAGTCTCCACACTTAGAGAGCAACCACTTTACCCACTGAGCCTCTACCCAGCCTCAGTGCCTCCTTTGGGTTTTTGTTGCTGTTTTGTGTTCAAGTTTTTGAGACATAGTCTCTATATAGCCCTTGCTGGTCTGGAACTTGCTATGTATACTAAGCTGACCTTGAACTCTGCCTCCCAAGTGCTGGGATTAAAGGTGTACACTACTACGCCTCATACCCCGCCCACCCCCCAAACCCTTATACCCCGCCCCCCCAACCCACACACACACCAGTGCCATTTTTAAAGTAGATGCTTACTATAAAACTGAAGGTTAAGAAAAAAAATCTGAAAATAAACCCTTTCAGACCTAGTGGATGGAAATGTAACTCAGTTGGTAGAGTACTTGCTTGGCATGGATGAAGCCCTGGGTTCAATTTCTGGCATCACATAAAACTGAGCATGGTAGATCTGCAGTCCAGCACTGGGGGTGGGGGAGATAGAAGCAGGAGGGTAAGAAGTTCAAGGTCATCCTTAGGTATATAATGAGTTCGAAGCCAGCCCAAGGTGCATGAGGTCCTGTCTCAAAGGGAGGGAGGGAGTCGGGGGAGAAAGAAAGAAGATAACCTGTTAGTCAAGCATTATGGTGCATGACTGTCATCCCAATACTTGGAAGGCTAAGGATCATAGGTTCTAGGCTAGCCTGGACTACATAGTAAGATCCTGTATTAAATATATTTTTACATATAATATATGTGTGTATATATATATAGTATATATATATATATTAGTGTGTGCATGTGTGTGTTTTAAGTACATACCTGTAATTCCAGCCTTCAATATGCTGATAAAGCAGGAGGATTGCAAGTTTGAGGCCAGTCTAGTACTTGGTTATACTTTGTATCAAAAAACTAAATGAGCAAATAAATACTGTTCCTGTAGACAACTAGACACCAGGTAATACATTGCTACATTGCTGTTGTCTAAAGGGGTTGTCTTCTTACTTTGAAGTTCTTAAGTTTCAGGAAAATGAGCCTGTAGATTGAAATTTTGATTTCCTTACTCAGTCTTTAAAAGGAGGGAAAAAATGAATTGTTTTGAGATTTTGGAAGTGCTGTTAGGGTTTTTAATTTTGATATGGATGGCTTTTGTGTTTCTGGTATATTTGAAATTAGTTTTGTTTGTACTCTATTCAAATCCAGTTTGTTAACTTTTGTCTCCTTCACAGGCTAGTTTTGTGGCTTCAGGAAACAGAACAGATATTTCCTTGGATGATCCTAATTTTTGGCAGAAATGGGCTAAAATAGCCGAATTAGACACTGAAGCAAATAATGAAAAGGTACTGCTTATTCTGTTCCACTGAACAGTTAACTGGGATTGCATGGGGCCATGCCTACATGGCTCAGGTCATTATTTACTCCTTAGTCTTGATTCTTAAAGGAAATGCTGTTGTAACACACTTAAAAAGTGGTGGCACATAGACAGCCCTTGATGAATGTTAACTGGTAGAACTTTACAGTGACTAATGGAATACAGTCTGCTGGGCACCCAAGAAGTTAGATAAATGCAATTAGAGATGCAACTTGTAAATAGGTCGATCCCAGGGTCAATACTCTCTAAAAGCAACCTTACCTCTTAGTGATCAAAAGGAAGAAGGAAAGGGAATACCTGCTGGCTTTACCTCCGTTTTTTTTTTTTGTTTGTTTGTTTTTTGTTTTTTGTTTTTTGTTTTTTGTTTTTTTTTTTTTTTCAGCGTCTCAGATTTTTCCATTTTGTACATGAGAGAGACCATGGGCACCAGAATAAAACTAGACTGTGCCTTTCTGCAACACATTTGACCTTCCCCAGACAAGTGGGAAAGGAAATGTTGATGCCCAGTGACAGAGTCCTAGTCATTTTGTGACTGGCTCTGGTGCCTGGCCAGCTGTGAGATACCCATAAAATGCTAGCTTCTCTTTCTCTGTCCCTGACCCCATTGGCTCACTTCACAATGAGTACATAGCCTTTCTTCCTGTCTTCTTCAAGTGTAGGTTGACCTCTGTGGCCCACAAATCTAAGACAGTTTCTTATAATTTAGCTAAGTCAATGAGAATCCGCATAACTATTCTTTTGTAGTTATTATAACTGTTGGTGATTGCTTATTCTGGCTTCTTTTCTTCAACTAGAAATGTTGTTTTTCCTCCTTTAAGAAGATGCTAAGTTCCTATAGTTACCTGACTGAAGTGCAATAAAGAGTGTCTTAATCAAGGAGCCGCTGTGTGGGCAGGACAGTGGTAGGGGAGGACAAACTCCTACCCTGTGGGCAGCAAAAGCAATGGGAGCATTCCGTAGTAGGAAGCAAAGTCACTGAGGCAGGGTGCTGCTAGAAATTCACTGTCTGGGCTGCGTGGAGAAATGTTGGGATTTCATCTGCCTTGGGAAGAAGTGTAGGAAGAAGGGATAAGAAACAGAAAATAGTGGGACTAGAGAAGAAGCAATTAGTATGGCCAGGGGAGCCACTGAAATGAGATTCCTGAATGAGGAATTTTGTCTTTTAGCAAAAGGTTAGTAGATACCACTAAAGGAGGTGGATAATGAAAACAGCAGGATGTGTTTTCTTCAGGAAGTTGCTGAGCAGATGGAATCCTCTCACCTCTCCTGTCTCCAGAGCTTAGACTGCTCTCTCCATGCCAGGCAGAACAGCTGGGGCTCCCCACTCCAGTCTTTCTTGGAAATAGCAGACTACTGCTTTGGGCACTTGGGGGCTTTGCTTGCTAGAATGTTGGCAGAAATGACAGATGGTGTTGGACAGCAACAGCTTGAAGTCCCTGAGAATCCCCTATGCGTGTCCTGTCTGTGGTCTTAGAGACAGCAGGTATGCTGCAAAGACCTTTCCCTGCCAGGGGCTGATAGGCTGGTTCTGCCTCAGATGTGCCCTGAGGAATGGCATCAGGGTGCCGCTGTGCACTATGGTAAGGAGTAAAGAGAAAAGGGACCTCCTCCCCACAGTCATCTCCATTTCCAGGAAAGCCTAGTGATTGACCGGCCACGTGTGAGGAAGCAGACCAAACACTATAATTCGTTTGAAGAGGACGAGCTTATGGAGTTCTCAGAGTTAGACAGTGACTCAGATGAAAGGCCCACGAGATCCAGGCGCCTCAATGACAAAGCCAGGCGCTACCTCCGTGCCGAGTGCTTCCGGGTAGAGAAGAACCTGCTCATCTTTGGGTAGGTACTGGCTCTACTTAGTGGGAAGGGGTTGCTGTTATTCCTCCACTTTCTTTTTTTTTAAAAAAGTCCCTAAGATTTGTTCAGTGAACTTCTAGCTCCCTCTAGGTACCAGCTAATAAGATCTGCAGGAGCGAAAGAAAGCTGTGCTTTGTACCAGAATTCCCCTCATCACTGTGCTGTGTTGCTATAGTGTAGACATACTGTGATGCTCTCAAATACATGTCACAGCAAATCTCTGATACCAGTAAGTACTGATTTCCTCTCCCGTCCAGGAATGTATTATAAGGAATCAGTACAACAAATGTTACAGTTAAGGCATGGTTATGCAATGGTTACTACAGCTGCACTTTTTCCGTTCCGAACTTATTCTCTGCCTCCAGTGATTTGGACCATCACAGCTTAACAATAGCAGCCATATGATCCATTGTGTAGGACACCTTAGAGACAAGTGGGGCATGCAGTCAAAGTCACAGGCCTTTCAGGACAAAGCTTTTGAAATAACTGATGACACCTGGTAGAGGATGAGGAGCATCTTGTCTCTTTAATTCATGCTGTGTGGAGGGTGTGTCTGGCTCTTCCTCCAACACCTTCTGTATTCTTACCATCAGCTGGGGCCGGTGGAAGGACATCCTGACTCATGGGCGATTCAAGTGGCACCTGAATGAGAAGGACATGGAAATGATTTGCCGGGCCCTGTTGGTATACTGTGTCAAGCATTACAAAGGAGATGAAAAGATCAAGAGTTTTATTTGGGAACTAATCACACCTTCCAAAGACGGACAAGCTCAGACCCTCCAGAACCACTCAGGTAAGAGGTGAAATAGCTCTGTTGTGAGTTCTCCTCTTGGGTTATTGTTGCCTGTGTTGTTCTGTTAGAAGGGCAATTGGGCTCTTGCCATTTCCTACATGTGGTCTTGCTCACCTACCTGAGTCCATCAGGTATCACCCCGAACTGGGAACTCCCATCTCACGTTCTGTGGCTCACCTTTTTCATTTCACCATTCTGTACTTGTCACG
The DNA here is from genome assembly GCF_949786415.1 of Peromyscus eremicus. NCBI lineage: Eukaryota > Metazoa > Chordata > Mammalia > Rodentia > Cricetidae > Peromyscus > Peromyscus eremicus. Next base: position 134,378,075 of record NC_081419.1, on the reverse strand, counting down.
TCTGGCATGACTTGTCTTGTGTTGTATTTCTCTGTCCTTAACGAAAGCTTCCCTTCAAGTCTCCTCCTTCTTCCTACTAGACCACAAGAGCCCAAAAGGGACAGGCTGGGTTATTCCTCCCTGAGTCTCACAGGGCATTCATTAAATCTTCCTGACCACCTTACTTTCTGTGGCCTTGAGGAAGAGTTTGTCACCATGGGCCCATCATGCTTTTTCTGCTCCCAGCCCAGATTTAAGGCCCATGGTAAAGCCCTTTTGGCTCATCCTATGTCATTATCTCTCCATTTCAGGGTTGTCTGCCCCAGTCCCCAGAGGGAGGAAAGGAAAAAAGACAAAAAACCAGCTCTTGCTTCCAGAACTGAAGAATGCAGACTGGCTAGCCACCTGCAACCCTGAGGTGGTCTTACATGATGATGGATACAAGAAACACCTCAAACAGCATTGCAACAAGTGAGTTAGCCTCTCCTGTTTCCCAAAGTTAGCCCTGCTCAAAGAGCCCAGATTTCTGGGATACCCACGGAGAGATCCTTTCACACTCCATGCAAGGTCTGGAAAGAGGAGAGAGAATTTGGGATATAAACTGTGTCTGCATTCTCTTCATGCCCCTCCCCCACTTCCTTCAGCAGTCTTCACTCCTACAGTACATTCTGTACCCAGAGGTTTCTAACCCAACTTTCAAGAACCACTCAGGGCATCCTCTCTCTGCTTCTGAGCTGGGCCACAGTGCCATTTTCTACTCAGATCTAATAGGAATTATACTTCATTTTGAAGCCTCTAAGTTGCGTTCTTTTGAATAGTTCACACATACGCACATAAAAATTTTTTTGTCAAAAACCGTTTTTCCTCCCATCTCTAGCTCCCCCATTTCCTTTCCCAGAGACAGCCTGTTAACCTGCTTTTTCAGAGACACTCTGTAATACTAGCATATGTAAATATATAACCTGCTTTTTCTTCCTTAAAATGATGCACATTGTCCACAATATTTGTGATCCTTCTTGTCACACAAGTTGTCTGGAAGTCAGTTCCTCTCTAAGTACTGCCTCTGTGTATAGGCTTTTCCCTCAGTGGCTAACCTTCACTCTTGACTGGTATTACGAGTGAAGTGCAAGTGTTCCCTGCAGTCCTCTTTGCTGCTTAGCTTGAATCTGAAGCATTTCTTTAGCAGTGGTGTTCTCCATTGCAACTCCCCATACTTCCATCCTGTGTTTGTGCATATTAGCCGGGCCTCAGCCCTCAGTTTCTCTTTCTGGCTCTTTGTGATTGTTCTCATTTCACAGTGGACTTTTAGGTGCCTGTAGAGCATGATTGACTTGTTTACCTTGCTATATACCTTACAACATATAGCATGATACAGGGTAGTGGTAGTTGACTAACATGTACTTAATTGCTTTGTCTGAAACACAACTGGTACATTGCCATGGAGCCTGAGTGCAGCCTCTGCAGAGTCAAAGTGAATGAAGACCTCAGGAAAAGACTTAACTGCCATGAAAAATAAACACTTGCCCTTTAAGTATTTATCTCTCTGTGTATGTGTAAAATTGCCTGAAATTACCACCATTCAAACAGATTTCACTCTTTTGTAACTAGTAAACTTGGTAAATCAGCTCTACCTCTGTGGTCCTTGTGGCCAAAAGATTGGAGATAAGGAAGGTGTCGTTGACTGTCTCTGCCTTGACTTATGGCTCATAGGATGGTCTAGCAAGAAATTGGGAAAGTGGTTGTCTTCTTGGATGGCAAAGGGGTAATCCTAGTAACGTCTGGCATTGATAGCCTGGTGTCTTGTTCTTCTGTGTATTCTGGTGTACCCCTTCATACTACTCAGAAATGCTTATTAATTTTTCTATCTTAGTTTGGTAATGTGTTCTCAGTCTTAGGTTTCAGAATTGTATTCATGTGTTTATCTTTCATAGGGTGCTTCTGAGAGTGCGGATGCTGTACTACCTAAAAGCTGAAATACTGGGAGAAGCAGCTGATAAAGCATTTGAGGGAACTCCTGCCAGGTAATATATTATCCATAGTTCTCAGAGTTAAATAATATATGTAAATTGCCTGCTTATAGACTGGCCAGATCTAGCCGGTTGTTTCAGGAGACCCATGTTTCCACCCTACCCAAGATGGCTACCCGGATAGTAAACAGGTAGATAGAGAAGAAAGGGCTCCACTTTCTTTTCAATCAGTCATTGGTCCTGTTTAGGCTTAATGTGTAAACAACACCCATCCTAGAATGGTCGTTCCTCCTTTGGCACTGTGTAGGTAGACCTATGGGCTTCTGGGAAGCTGAGGCCAGAGAACACTAGCCTCATAGAGGGAGTTGGGCCTGTCAAGGCATAGTCAGGCTTATATGTCAGTCACAATAAAAATCCTAATGGACTGTTGTCAAATTCTACAGAGAAATCATCCCAGGCAGTGGGAAGAGGAGGGAGGAGCTATCCAGGTAGATAGATGTTCCTCCATCCAAGCCCTGGAAACTTTTCAGATGAATGAAGGCAGTGAACTCAGGGTTCATGTGTTCCTCAGAACATAGACCGAAACCCAGAGGAGCTGATGGTAACAGGCTTGCCAGTCCTGGCATGTGCACCTGAACATTATGCTCATCCTTTTGGCTAGAACAGTGCAATACATGATCAGTTTTGACCTAACAGACCGCTTATTTTCTGAAAGGCCCTATTTATACTTTAGACTGTACCAAGGTCAACTCTGAGGCAAGATGGTTTAGATAATATTAAGGATTCAATTATTTGGGGGAAATGTTGCCTTTCCATGACCACAATATCCAAGACTTTTTGCTCTGGTTCCTAACTAAAGATACATTATCAGAACTGCTTTACACACACAGTCCAGAGTCAGCTGATGGTAGATTCTCCTGAGTCTCAAGTGGAGTCTGGGACCAAGAACCTCTGCCTAAATAGCTTTGTGAGCAATAAGAGATACTGAGCTGCAGCCTTCTGGATTGTCTTTATTGTTACTTAAGCATTCAGTCAGGAATGTGGCTTCATACCAGGGTTGGTTCAGTAGCTTTGTGTTGTGTCTAGGTGGAAAGAACACTGACACCACACTTTTCTTTCCACAGGGAGCTGGATGTGCCTCTGCCCGACATTGACTATGTGGAGATCCCAGTGGATTGGTGGGATGCTGAAGCTGATAAGTCCCTTCTCATTGGCGTGTTCAAGCATGGTATGTTTTAGAAAATTGACCCCTTCCAGATCAGTTACCCAGAAAGCTGATTCAAGCAATCTTGACTAGGCTATACGTATTCCTACAAACTCGTAACAATTCTGTCCTATAATTCTTAGAAAGCTGAACCTCACAGCTGCCCACCAATGAATGTGTGACTCATAACAGTATTGTGAATATATTACTGAGAAACTTCTAAAGGGTAGCTGTAGTCACGAAGAATATACTTAATTTTATCCTCTTCACTTGGCTGTTTGTACTTAAAGTGGGACTACATCCATCCCTTTCATTCGAGTGTGGAGGGTGCAGTTATGCACACTTGGGTACATGTCAAAGCCAGAGGAAGTTGTTGGGTGTCTTCTCTGTCACTCTATACGTATTCTCTTGAGACAGTTTCTCTCACTCAGCTTTTACATCTCATCTAGATGATAGCCAGCAAGCCCCGGGGAACCTTCCTTTCTCCCCACCACCCCAGCACTGAGGTTATAGTTGCATACATATATAGCCATGTTTGTTTTTTCACATGGATGTCAGAGATCCAAATGCATATCCTTGTGCTCTTACAACAATATCCTTGTGCTCTTACAACAAGCACTCTTTCCAACTGTATTAGTTACTTTTCTGTTGCTCTAATAGAATACCCTGACAAAAAGTAGCTTGGGAGAAAGGCTTACAGTTTTTTGGAGAATACAGTCCGTCATGGTAGGTAGGTCATGACAGCTGGAGTGTGAGGCTGGACTGGCAGTCAGGAAGCAGAACGATCACATTTCATCCATACATTGGAAGCAAAAACAGAGAGCAGGAAGTAGAGACCTAGGCTATAAAACGTCAAAGCCCACTCCTAATGACATACTTCCTTCAGCAAGGCTCTGCCTCCTAAAGGTTCTGTAACCTGGAACGGTACCACCAGCTAGAGACCCAAGTGTTCAAACAGGAGCCCATGGAGAGTGTTTCATATTCAAATCACAGCACCAGCTGAGTTTTCTTCCTAGACTCCTCTCGTTTATTCTTAATGATCCTGTGTCTGCCCTAGTGTGTAGCACATAGTAGGTGCCCCTGTTACATGAGTAGAGGAATTAAGGAATGAGAACAAGTGCTGTGTTTTAGATCATCATTGTGCAGAATGCTAAGGGGATTTGAAGAACTCTCTATTCATAGTGTGTAACTACCATCTTGGTGTAAAGATGTGCTCAGCAATCTTTAATTCTTTCCATTAACCAAGAAGTTAAAGAGAACTAACGTGTTTTTAATAGCTTGGAAAAATGGTAACAAGAACCCATCCTAACTTGTAAAACACCACCTAAGAGTCTGCTCTTACTTTCCATTGACTGGTAATTATTACAGATAGTTTGCTTTCCCCAAATCATGTACCTCAAAATGTGCACACCTTCCCTCCATGCCTTAGTTGAGTGTGCATTGTAGTGCTGTAATTTTTCATCTGCTAAGGTTTTGTGGGTATGTCTCCAGACAACCTGCTGTGTAGCCATAGTTAGGTGAGAAGATTCTGTCTTAGAGCGTCTCTAGTAGAATAGGCTGAGTCTTCAGTTGGACTCCAGTCTGCAGTCAGGACTCCCTGTGGTAAGCCTTGTCTGCATAATGTTCCCGATAGTTCTCATAGGCACTAAATAATAACTGCCCCTTTGAGACCTCCTGGATACCTGAAGTCTTTCTCTAGATGAGGATTTGGTGTTTCCAAACATATTCTTAGAAACTTACTGGCAATGCAGTAGGCAGCCTCCACCTTCTCATGAACTGTCAGGTGGCTGTGCAGGTCTTTTTGGCCATTGCCACTCCAGTTTCTCTTCCAGGATCACTGTTAGGGTTTCTAGGAAACTGCATCAGTCTTCTCAGCCTTGTAGCTAATGAGGAAAGAAATACAGAGCCCAGCTCTAGGTGTCAGACTCACACATGACAAGACCAGATACACAGTGTAGAAACTTACCCAGGTGGACGGGCACACAGAAGACCCTGGCCTGTCTCATTGCCATCATGTTATGCGGAGATCAGGGAGGCAGAATGCTTGTGGACAGTTAACCTCCCTCAATGGTAATGCGACAATAAAGGAAGGTTCTCACCATATCACTGTGTGATAAATCACCTCTTCATGGGATCAGACCATGGCAGGAATCTCTTTAAGACAGGCATATTGGGGAAAGTTTAGTTTTGATGTAAGCTTCAACAGAGATAGAGCAAAATAATTATTCTTCCTTCACCAGTAATTGGAAGAAAAAGGATCTAAAAAAAAAAAAAAAAAACCAGTTCATCTAGTCTTGTTGCTTATTGAGTGAGTATAGTGTCAGGCCCTGTACTAGATACAAAACTCAAAATGATGAGGAAGACCAAGATTCTATTTCTAGAGAACCCTAAGACTCCTCAGAGAGACTTGCAGTGGTCAGATCACCATTGTAAAGAATAAATGATAAAATAAACAAACAACCAAAAGCAGAAAGCAGTGCAGTTTCTTCCGGTGTGTGCTTCAGTGACAATATGAGAGCAGCTCCTGTCTGAGATGTCAAACAATTAAGTGCTTTGGGGCTGGAAAGGTGGCTCAGCAGTTAAAATGTGGGCTGCCCTTCCAGAAGACCTAAGTTCAGCTCCCAGCACCCACATTGTATGGACACCTCACAATTGCCTGTGACTCCAGCTCCAGATATACAGACACAAAATTAAAAGTAAAAAGATAAATTTTTACAAAATGAAGAAAAAAAAGGAAGAAAAGATCAAATTCCTATAGTTCCTTATAGGGAAGTACTAGGTGTTGCACGCTAGTGAAGGATACAGTGCATCACAAAACCAGGGCAGAGTGCCCCATCTGACAAAGCTGAGTCTCCTCTTAACAACTAAGCTGGTTCTCATTAGCATTTCCAGTACCTACCACAGGGTCTCAGTACATGCTACAGAACCAGTGACTGACGTCTGTGAGGAGAAACAGTCTAAGTTTTCCCTTTCCTGAAAGAGTATCTCCCAAAATAGTTTGATATGACAATAGATTTAGGTCTTTTACTTGGACAAGCCTTGTCTTATTATGAAGATTACATTTTATTATATACCACCTTCAGAAGAACCCCACAACCCTCTCCCTTGTCCCCCCCAAAAAGATTGTTAGATTCAATAAAATACCACACATCCTCCTGCTTGGGTTTTCTCAAAAAGTACAATTTTGGGGGGCTGAAGAGGTGGCTTATTGGATAAAGTGCCTGGCATGCAAGCACAGGGACATAAATTTGGATCCCCAGCACCCACAGAAAAGCTCAGCATGGTGGCACGCACCTGAAGCCTTGGCACTGGGAGTTGAGGAAAGTGACCTGAGCTCTCTGGTCACCCTAGCTAGTTGGTGAGCTCCGGGTTCAGTGAGACCCTGTCTCTAATGACAGGGAGAACAATAGAGAAAGACACTGGACATCAACTTCTAGCCTCCACCTGTAAACACATAAAGCATTTTCTTTCATTGTTTTGCCATTAAAGTCCATCTTCTGGGTTAAAATACTCCTTTTGTTTACTTTAAGTATGTGATGAGGAGCAATTTCAAAGCCCTGGCAAGTGTGTTGGATTTTGTTGTACTCGGTTTGTAACACTGGACCAGGTCTGTTAACACAGTTAAACAGTCATCATGGTCCAGTTCATAATTCAGCACTTACGTCCATCATTTTGTTCAACTTCCTTTTCTAACTTGTGGGATAGAGTTGGACTATGTGAAAATAAGACCATGTAGAACATAACAGGGTGGCAGGGTTGAGGAATAGGAGGAAGAGGTTGTAAAGTAACTCAACTGCTTCCCTTTGCTATACAGAGCAGCAAACCAGTGAGAACAGTCCTGCCCTACATCTGTGTACAGACACAATGTTTACACAAGCTTCAGCTGTAGTAAGAAACTGCTCAGAAGTCTGCAGTAGCTCCAGAATCTTCCCCAGTTAGGAGATCTCATAAGCTAGCATTAATCCTAAATAAACATTGTTAAGTTTTTTTGTCTTGGTTTTTACTGAATAAAGGAGACAAAAATGAATGTCTTAGGCTGGGGCAGAGCTGGTAGGTTCGGACCTAACTGCTCACACTTCTCATTGCCTGCTCAGGTTATGAGAGGTACAATGCCATGCGGGCTGATCCAGCACTCTGCTTCCTAGAGAAAGTTGGGATGCCTGATGAGAAGTCCCTGTCTGCAGAGCAGGGTGTTACAGATGGAACCTCAGACATTCCTGAAAGGTGAGACGCCACATAGACTACTCCATTGTCACATGCCCGGTCACCAGCTTGTGTCCTATTCCACATATATCCAGGACTCTGTATCTTTATGTATTCATTACTTTTCTGTTGCTGTGATGAGATACATGACCAGGAGCATTACAGAATAGTTTATTTTATCTGAATATTCCAGAGAGAGAGTTCGTAATGAGGGGGAAGACACGGCAGCAGGAGCAGGAAGCTGGTTGATCCCATTTCATGGGTACAGGAAATGGAGCTTATCCCCGATTATGTACTTCCTCCGCAGCAGGGCTCTACCTCTTAAGTTTCCTAAGCTTCCCAAAGTGGGGAGCGAGTGTCCAGAGACATGAGCTTGTATGGCACATTTCTCATTCAAACCTCCACAAGTTTCCCTCCCTGTCTGACATCTCTCTTAAGCCTTGTTGTACTGTGACCATGTCCTTCAAATTGCTTCTTTTGGTTCATCCTACTATGCCTTATGCTTGCTCTTTGAACCAAATTCCAATTCCCGTCCTTCATGGATTCCCCAGGCTGATTATCCTGCCTGGCTTGTTAACCAGTTTTCTCCTGTCTGGCCAGAGGGCTTCCAGGGAAGAATTCATATTTTTTTCTAGCTGGCAAAAACTATGCAGGCACAGCAAGTACAGACTTCCTGATTGTAAAGTTCCTCAGCTGACTGCTGGTATTATTCAAGGATTGTATAACCCCTGGTTAGGCAGACTCAGAAGCCACTGTTTGAGGTTGTGGCCATTCAACATAGTGAAGGGTTGTATACAAAATATAGAAGCATTCTCTTTGGATGACTTATTTATTGTTGGCATAATCTCCAAATGTGTAAGTTCTCAGGAAAATGAAAGTAACAGCTTAAACTTATAGATACACAAAGTTTTAGAAAGCAGCATTTCTCTCTTAGATGTGTGCTGTCAGCTTTGGCCAGATCTCTCCTCTGCTAAGGATGAGGTGTAGATACTTTGAATCACCCAGAGTTGTGGTTAGACCTAGCCATGAGAGTATAGCACTGCCAGGAGCTCCAGTGAACACTTTAGCTGTCTGAGGTTCTCTGCCCCAAAGGCATTTTCTGTGGACAGGATAATAAAAACATATTCTGGGAGATGTTGACAAAGACCTAGTGTAATTGGTCCTGGCGTTAATTCAATAACTGGTTCCGGAAAAGCATGCCGTGGGTGAGGTACCTGTGTGTAGCTCAGAGCTGTTCTATTTGGTGACCCTAGGGAAGCACCTAAGGAGGAGCAGAGCAGCTGACTGCTCTTCAGTTCAAGCCTTGATCATGAAAGCAGACTTCAGCAGTAGTGAGGCTCACAAGAGACATGAAGCCACTGACCGAGTTACAAGTGTGACATCAGAGAAGACCAACTGCCCTTCCCTCTCAGCAGTACAGAGAGTTGTCTTCCCAGAAAATGCCTTGTGGGAGTGGTCACTCCACTGTGCTTAGGGGTGGGCACTCATTTGGCATAACTGTTGGGCTGGACTAGAGTCTTCTCTTTCTCAGAGATGTATGTGCAGACAGTTCTTGATGGGCTGTAATTACTTTTTCAGTGATAGTATCATTGTTGAACAGTCAGCCTCAGAGTGTGCCTGGTAGGTCACAAGGCTTCACCCTCATTTGAATGGAAGTCCTTGCTCACCTACATGATAACATTCTTTGGTGGTAATTGTTTCTTACTTGTTCTTAGTGTCTCTAAGGTTCTCTGAAAAGAAAGGGAAAAATCTTAGATTTTGAGTGCCTATGAGAACGATATCTACTAACCTTCCCTTTAGCAGTGATTTGGAGGGCTTTCTTACAAGCATCCTGATAGTAACGTAACTCCTAAGTGGTATATAATTACTTTTATTTAGAGGCAACATAGATAAAGAAGACAGTGCTGAGGACAAGTTAGATGGTCTCCAGAAGCAAACGGTGAGTCAGATTTGCTGTACTGGTACTGCATGCTCTTTCATGCTGAGAGAGAGTACCTCATGGTTTGGGGAGTTGGATTGCACTGCTGCACTTGCCTTGTATCACCCCAGGGCTTGATTACAGAAATCCCAGCCACACAGACATGACTGCATTTGTATTGTATTCTAAAATGTTTTCCAGATAGCTGCAAATTTAAGATACAGTTGTAAAATACAGTACAGAGAAACCCTGTGTGCCCTGTATCCAGTATCCCCATAGTAATATCTTGTAAGATCATGTTTATTTTAATATTTAGGATGGTGACATTGATAGATCCAAGGTACACAGCATTTCTGTCACTTCAGAAGTCTTGTCACCATCTCATAATTATTTGTCTTCCCCTTCCACCACATTTCAGTCCCTGGCAACCATTATTGATCATTTTCATAACTTGATCATTTTAAGGAGGGTCTATAAATGGAATCATGCAGTATGAACCTTTGACAGTTAGCTCTTATCATTTGTTATAATCTGAAAACTTACCTAGTTTATTGTCTGTTCCAACCATAGTTAAGTCTTTTTTTGTTTTTGTTTTTGGTTGGGGGCAGGGGTGGTTGCTGAATGTTATTCTATAACATGGATATGGCATTGTTTATAGAATGTATATTTGTTTAAGAAGCTGCCACGTTTTGTTGTTTTTGTTTTTGTTTTTTTTTTTTTCAGAGTAGCTGTACCATTTTTTTGCCCCTACTGGCAGTAAATAAGTGATCTGGTTTTTACATTCTGCATCCTGCATCTGATGTCTTTTTTTTTTTTTTTTTTATGGATCCATTCTGATGCTTGTGTAGTAATAATGCCCTTGTGCATTTCCCTAATTGTAGCAGGAATCTTAAAGAGTCTTATTAATAAAATCAAACCTGAGCCAGGTATTGGGGTGAACTGGAAGATCAGAGAACCAGAACAAGCCACAACTACCTGACTTCGCTGGATCCTCAGCTGGTCTTGTTTCCTCAGACTGGAGGCCTCTGAGTCTTCATCCAAAATAGGTCTCAGCTGAACTTCTGCTCATAAACCTGAATGCTTAACCAGCTAAAAGCTTCTAGTTTCTGGTCCTCACATCTTATATACCTTTCTGCTTTCTACCACCACTCCCTGGGATTAAAGGCTCGTTTTCTGGGATTAAAGGTGTGTGTCACCATGCCTGGCCGTTTCCAATGTGGCCTTGAACTCACAGAGATCCAGAGAGATTTCTACCTCTGGAGTGCTAGGATTAAAGGTGTGAGTGCCACCATTTTCTAGCCTTTGTATCTAGTGGCTGTTCTGTCTCTGACCCCAGATAAGTTTATTAGGGTGTACAATATTTTGGGGAACACAATACCACCACACCTAATGGCTAGTGATGCTAACTACGTCTTTGTGCTTTGTTCAGTAAAATGTTCTTTCATGTCCTTTGCTTGTGTTCCACTTTCATTGCTCTGTTTTAGAGTTGGTGATAAATTCCAGATACTAGTCTTTTATCAGATAGGTGGTTTGCGGATATTTTCTCTCATCTGGTAGTTTTGTCATTTTATTTTTTCTATGTTATTTTTAACATGGCAAGAAATTTTAATTTGAGGAAATGAGTTTCTCACTTTTGTTTTTGTGAGTTGTGTTTATGGTACCAGGTCTAAGAGCTCTTGCTACTGGACAGCCTAGAAAGTCTTTTTCCCCTTCCCTCCCCCACATTTTATAGTTTTACATAAAAGTCTGTGATCCATTTTCAGTTAATTCTAATTTCAATGATGAGAATTAGGTCAAGATTCTTCTTTAACCTGTTCACATCCCATTGTTCCAGAAGTGTTTGAAATACTCTTTCCTTCTATCAAATTACTTTTGTGCGTGTGTGTGTGTGTGTGTGTGTGTGTGTGTATGTGTGTGTGTGTGTGTGTGTATGTGTGTGTGTGTGTGTGTATGTGTGTGTGTGTGTGTGTGTGTGTGTGTTGAAACAGGGTTTCACTGTGTAGCCCTGGCTGTCCCAAAAGTCTCTTTGTAGGCCCGACTGGTCTCAAACTCAGAGATCCTCCTGCCTCTGCTCCCAAGTACTGGGATTAAAGGCATGCACCACCACCAACTGGCATAAGTAAATATTTTTAATTCTAATTAAAAAAAAATAACTACACTGATTGTAGATTATTTTATAGATCTCATTATCAAAAAGAAAGGGCATTTCCATAATCCTGATTCCTGAGTTTTTATCATAAATGGATGTTTAATTTTGTCATATGCTATTTTTACTGATAGATAAAAATGTTTGGTGGGGTTTTTTTTTGTTGTTGTTGTTGTTGTTGTTGTTTTTTCTTATTTGGCCTGTCAATAAGGGGAATTACCATGATTAGTTGACAAATACTGAACCAACCTTGCAGCACTAGCATGAGCTCCGATCACAGTGTATAATTCTTTTATGTATTACTGAATTCTATTTGATAATATTTTTTCTTTTTTACATTGTGTGTGCACGCGTGTATGTTTTTCATGTGTGGAGGGGTGTGTATGTATGTGGAGCCTGAGGTTGATGTCCAGAATCATTCTCTTGGTTTTTTGAGACAAGGTTTCTCTGTGTAGTCCTGGCTGTCCTGGAACTCACTCTGTCGTCCAGGCTGGCCTCAAACTCAAGCAATCCGCCTGCCTGTACCTCTTGAATGCTGGGATGAAAGGTGTGAGCTGCCACCGTCCAGCCAGAATTATTCTCAATTGCTCTTCTCCCGTATTCAGGGTCTCTTCAGTCAAAGTCAGACCTCACCAGTCTGGCTAATCTCACTAACCAGTTTGCTCTAGGGATCCCCTCTTTTGAGGCTGGAATAATAGGCAGCCACATACACACTGTTTCTTCACACTTGTGCAAATGCTTTAATCATTGACCCATCTCTCCAGTCTCTTAACAGTGTTTTAGTAAGAACTTTTCACACAGGTGCCCATGAAACATTTATGGATGATCTTTGTCTAGTCTTCCAACAGATCACATAAGCTTTATGAAATGGGTTTTCCTCCCTTCTTTCTTGTGTTTTCCAATAGCAATTGTCTTGAATCATTACCAGTTCTTTTTTATTTTTTTAAGATTTACTTATTCATGTTGATGTTGTGTGTATATATGAGTGCCTCCATGTATTTATGTGTAATACATGCATGCCTGGAGCCCACAGAGGCCAAAAGAGGGCATCAGATCCCTTGAAACTAAAGTTACAGATAGTTGTGAGCCACTCTGTGGGTGCTGGAACCTGAACCCTGAGTCTTCTGGAAGAGCATTACCTTTTTGCTAATTTGTTTCTAATTTGATTCCACTCTGATCCAAGAGGAAATAATGTGTTGTTTTAATTATTTTAAATTTATAAAGGTAGGATTTATCTTAGTATGTGTTCCATGGGCACTTGAAAAGAACCTATGTTATTCTGGTGGAATATATGTTGATTAAGAAGATTAATAGTGTTCAAAAGGTCTTCTATGTATTTGTTGATTTGCTGTTTAGTTATTTCATCAGGTCTTCTAGGGCTGTTACACAGAGAAACCCTGCCTCAAACACCCCCACCCAAAAAAAAAAAAAAAGTGTGGATTTATGTATTTCTCCTTTCAGGTTTGTCAGTTTTGTTGCACATTTTGCTCTTCTTTTGTTTCTTTTGGTTTGGTTTTGTTAGTTTTGTTTTCTGTAGTGCTTAGAATTCAACTCATGGCCTTTCACAGTTTCCCTACCACTTTGCTGACCACACACTGCAGTTCTGTTGTTTGGTACATGGATACCTAGCAATATATGTTCTTGGTGACTTGGCTTTGTTTATTGTGTAATGTTGCTCTTTGACTTGCATAATTTTATTTGTTCCTAGGTGTATATCATCTGATATTAACATAAATACCTAAATAAATTAACATAAATAAATATACAAATTAACATAAATAAATATTTTGGTCAATGTTTGATTAAAGTTGATATAAAGTTACCATTATTTTACTTTCAACTTGCCCTTATACTTGAAATGAGTGTCCTACGGATAACCTTTTGTTAATGTTAAATGTTTTTAATGTACTGTTTCTCAATGTTTCTCTTTTAGTTGATATATTTGTGCCATTTCTATATAGTATGATTATACATATATCTTGGGCCTATTATTACTTGTTTTGTCTTTTTTTATTGTTTTGTTGTTGTTGTTGACTTCCTCTTGAACATTTTTTCGCCTCTTTTTGTTTGGTTTGGTTTGTTTTTCAAGACAGGGTTTCTCTGTGTAGTTTTGTTGCCTATCCTGGAACTCACTCTGTATCCCAGGCTGGCCTCAAACTCACAGAGATCCACCTGGCTCTGCCTCCCTATTGCTGGGATTAAAGGCATGTGCCACTACTGCCCGGCTTGAACATTTTTTAATTATCCCAGTTTTTACTTATCTTTAAAGAAGCATCATTTAATAACAGGGATGTGTTGTGAGAAATGTGTCATTGAGTGAGTACACATATCACACAGCATTACACATAACAACGTTTTTGATAAGTAATACAATTTTATTGGCACACTGTCCAAGATACAGGCCATTTTTACTGCAACATCCATATGTAGCCTAAAACTACATGTTGATTTTGTAGCCTTGTTGGTATTTTGTTACATCACAGTCAGCAGTACCAAGTTTTCCCAACTCAAATGAAGTATAAAGATCTCTTTTTGTCCCTTTACCCTTTCTTATTTATTATAATTGTGTTAGGGTGCTTATAAAGGTCAGAGGACAGCTTGTAGGAGTCTGTTCTCTCCAACCTATGGGCCCCAGGAGCCCACCCTTTCCTATTTACATTGTCTTTTTTTTTTTTTTTTTGTTTTTTTTTTTTTTTTTTTTTTTTTTTGGTTTTTCGAGACAGGGTTTCTCTGTGTAGCTTTGCGCCTTTTCCTGGAACTCACTTGGTAGCCCAGGCTGGCCTCGAACTCACAGAGATCCGCCTGGCTCTGCCTCCCGAGTGCTGGGATTAAAGGCGTGCGCCACCACCGCCCGGCTATTTACATTGTCTTATGTATTTCTTCTGCGCACTGTTAAGGCCACGTCTGACACTGAAGTAGAGGAGTTACTGCCATTCTATGTTTCAGCATTCTTTCTACCTGGCTTTAGAATGTTTCTTCTGTTTTCTGTTTAGAGAAATCCCTCTAGTCGTTCTTTAGGGTCAGACTTTAGTCCTCTTTTTTCTTTATCTAAGATTTTGTATTACTGGCTCTTTTCCTTCAGCTCTAAAAATGCTGTGCCTCTTTTGTATGAATGTTGTGCTTTTCATGAGAAATCGGGCAACTTGCTTGTTTTTTCCTTCTAGATAAAGTATCTTTTGTTTCACACACTGTTGCTTGGTCCTAAGGGCTCCCTCGGGGGAGGGGGTGAGAAGGCACAGTGTCAATGACACAGACACTAGACACTGTGAGTCAGGTGAAGGCAAACAGCAGACCCATTTATTCAGTACCAGGGAGGGCCTTATATACCCTCTTCCCAGCACCCAGGCTGTGTCTTGATCTGGTGGCATTGTGTGGTCGTCCCTCATTGGCTAGGCACAATCAGGAACTCTTGACATTGCCTGTTGCTAGGCCCTCAAGCAGACCCCAGGTTGACTCATTAGGAAGTATGTTACGTCCACGCCTTGGCAACTGGTTTAAGCCAATTTCCTCAACCCTATGGGCCTGTCCTACTACAACACACCTTTTTTCCCTTTATTTTTTTAGTTTTTCAGAAATTTAACTACATGGTTTGGGCAGGGTTTCTTTGAGTTTATCATGTTTAGAGTTTACTTGCTTTCTTGAATCTATAAGATAGTCTTTTGCTAAGTTGAGAGTGTTTTTCTTCAAGTGTATTTCTGCTTTCCCTAATTCTCCCTTTTCAAGACACAAGTGAAGTGAGTATTGGTTATGGTCTCAGAGACCTGATTATTGTAATCTATTTCTTTGCTCACATGAGCTTATTCTTATTCTATCTTTAGTTTTACTGATTGTCTCTTTCTTCTTGTAGTCTGCTGTTGAGGGCTTTTTGTTTGTTTGTTTGTTTCTGAGTGATTTTTTTTCTCTTGTATGTTGTACTTTTCAGATTTAAAATTGCCCTTTGGTCCTTTTTTTCTTTGTTTCTCTGATAAAACTTGGCTTCATATATATATGTTTAAAATTGTTTATTCATGTTTTTTTAATTCTTATGTCAGATATGTAAACCACTGATAACTTGATACTGACATTTATTTTCTTTTTCTCTAAGTTTGAGATCTTCCTGATGTTTGGTATACATATTTTAAGGGAATTCTGAATATTTTAGGGTATTACATGGGGAGACTGTAGATCTTATTTAAACTTTGTTGTAGCTGACTTCCTCTGACACATCATTGGCAAAGAAGCAGGAATTAAAGGTCACCTAGTTTCTCTGAGATGGAAGCTGACCTCCGTTTTCTGGGCCTGCCCCCATTGATACTGTAGGCAGAGAGTATCCTTGGTATCACTGCACAAAAGTGGAGGTTTTCCCATTGGTCCTTGTTAATACCATGGGTAAGGGTGAGAGACCTCATTGCTGCATATTAAGGATGAAACCTTAGCATCTTAGCTTTTTCTGGCACCATCCCACCAAGCAAATGGAGTGACCCATTAGCACCTGAAGAAGGTAGCTGTCTAGGCTCTTCCTTCACATAGCCTTTGCTGGCATAGATAAGGTGAGTCAGTTTTTTTCTGTTGGGATGGACATAACAGTTACTGTCCTAACATTTCTATGCTCCAAGCTTGCTTTTTTCTTGTTCCTTTGCTACAAAGAGCAAGTTTTGTTGGTTTTTTTGTTTTTTATCTACACTCTATATCACTTTTGGATAGTTTCTTTCTTTACCAGATCTTGGATTTATAAAGGAAACCCAGGGAACTGAGAACCATGTTGTTCGTATTTTACTCTGCATTCTACTTTTCACCATTCAGTTTTCTGTTAGTTTTACAGAGTGTTCAGGAGTTTCAGTGTGCTTGGAGTGGTGAATAGGTACATGTGCATGCCCCAGGAGCAGAAGGCTTTGTTACATTGAAAATGCATTTCTGGGACTTCATATAAACAGGCTGAAACGTCATCTGGGCCCCAGCACCATTTGAGCAAACTCTCTGAGCAGTAGAGCAAATATGTCTAGTAAATGCCGTGGACTCTGATAGCAGAGGTTTTCAAGGCACTGTCTTCAGGTGATTCCACTGCCAGCGTCGCCGCTCTCCTGATACACAGTTACAGTTATTTCTGTTCTATTCTTTATCATTTGCACACATCTTCTATCAGCTTTTTTATTCCTCTGCTCATAGTAATAACACCACTTTCCCAAATGGGAAATAAACTTTTCAAGGCTTGAGACACTGAACTGAAGTGAGTCAGGATGGTGCCTTACACTGTTGAACTGAAGGGAAGCTGAGGCTCTGCTCTAGACAGTCAAAAACCTAGCTCTGTGTTCCTGACTTTCCCAGTAATTATTTGTCTGAGATTTAGAATGTGTTAGCCCACAGAAACCATTTGAGTACCAAAGAAAGGAAAGTAATATCTAATACAGAACTTCCCTCAGTCTGAAGTACTCTTTCTCTACCTCAGCAGTGTAAAGGAGAATTTTATATTTTTATTTGACAGCTGAGAAAAAATTCTGGCCTCTGAGTTAATGGCTGCCAAATTGTAATAGCTAGTAGTTGAGAATTTTCATAATTGGGAAAAGGGAAAGTATTGCAAATGCGCACATTGAGTCCTTCCTCTCAGCAGCAGTTCATAGGAGACAGCTACTGACCAACTGCAGCCTGGCCTAGCTCTGTACAGTGTCCACTTGTGTTCACAGAATAGCTGTCAGATAGAGGGAGGGCACTGAAGGGAGAGATTGGGGCACAGGCATGAGAAGTAACTTACCTTCCACTACAGTTCCACTACGTCCTGAAACTACCTGTCTCTTCATTTGCATAATTAGTGGTTATGTTATTTCTTCATCTTTCAGATCCTCAAAACCTTAGTGGTACAATATAATCAAAAGCAGGTAGAACCAGCAGTGACTTCTCAGAGATTGTGAGGTGGACAGATTCTAAACAGATGTGACTTTACTTGTGGTGTACATGCCGACATTACACAGGGAAGAGAAGGGAAGGGCCGGCATCTTCTCCTTCCTTCTCACCCTGTACCTTCTGCCTGAATATACTGGCTGGGCATTCATTTCTTTCTGGTTGGCAGTTAAGAAGCCCAGAGTGTCATGTAAAAGACAGTTGACAAGGACAGTTTAGCACACCTGGGAATAAAGGGAGCCATCTGAAAGAATGACAGAATCTCCACACTGACGAGAGCCATAGTACATAGCCGAGCAGTCTTTCAGTGAGCCGGATCGCTGCCTGTGCCACCTGCTATGGAAGGAAATCCACTTCCTTGTTGGATGATAGTGCCTCACACTGAACCAGTGTGTCTTTCCCACTTGATTCTGTGGATTCCATTTAGTTTCTTTCTGTCCTATACAGACCAGAAAACTTTGTTTCCTCTCTGATGAGATTTTGAATTCTTGACATTGGCTACTCTGTTAATCTTAAGTCTCTTTTCAGGGGAAATATTTTTAATATAGTATTTTTTAACTCTTTGGGAATATACAATGTATTTTGGTCATATTCAGCTTCCCCATTCTTCCCCCTAACACATCTACTTTCTACCTTTCCACCTTTTCCCAACTTCAGGTCCTTTTTTTTTTTTTTTTTTTTTTTTTAAATAACCCATGAGTCCAGTTTGTGCTGAACATATACTCCTGGGTGAGGCCACTCATTAGAGCATGATCAACCTTCCGGAGACCACACCTTTAAAGGAAACTGCCCCCCCCCCCCCCCCCGCCACCATCCTCTGTCATTGCTCCTCAGGGGTAGGGCATGAGCACCTCCCCACTCTGTTAGCACTGACTGGCTTGATCCTTTTCAGGCAACCACAGCTGCTTTGAATTCATGGGCACAGCAGAACTGTCGTGTCCAGACCCTAGTTCCTTTGTATTTCTTATCAAAGATCTTCTCCAGCTCCTTGCTACTGTGACAACTCAAGAGCACACACTAGTTGTTCTCTCAAAATGTACCATTCAGAGATTTGCAAGAGTAGAAGGGACTATGGGAGTGATATGGTATGCTCTTCCTGTCCTCTGTTTTAATGTCTGTGGTACTTGTGATCAGTAAACACTTAACCAGCAGCAAGGTTACAGCAGCCAGGTTCCATGAACCTACACACACAGTTTTAAGTGTATGTGGGTTTGGAATGGTCTCAGGCCCAGAATTTTCAGTAGGCTTTATCAAACCTGTATGCTGTGTTGGTAAAGTGACATTTCTGTTACACAGCTTTCGTTAGCGCGGTACCTTGTGACAGGTCTGCTGTGTTTGTGCCGTGTTGCAGTTCCAACTGCAAGTATCTGGGCTGGGTCTCCTAGACTTTCCAAAGTAGGAAGTCGGTAATAGGATGAAGGGGCAGCCAATGGGAAGTCAGGGAGAAGCCCCCCCCTAAAAAAAAAAAAAAAAAAAAACACTTGTAAGAAAATTTTATGCCTTAAATGGTCAAATCCTGTTGTGAGAAAACTTTAGGAACTAAACAAGAACCCATTTCTTGTGGTTAAGGAGTTGAAGGTACTCTGAACTCAGTATTATTTGTGTATAAATTTTGTTCATACTTACTAATATGTCTCCCTTCCAGTTAGGCATCATTCTTATCCCCATTGTAGGGGGTTAGAGCTCACATAGTCTCATTCAGCTGCACAAGTCCACAACCAAAGGACACAAGAGCAGTGTCCCCACCTGCTCACCTCTTTCTAAATCCTGCCGTCTCCATAACAAAACACTTCAACTTTATGACATTTATTTCAATATCTACTTTTTGCACCAAGTTTATGCAAAAGTAGGATGCTTGATTTTCTTGCAAAATGAAAACCCCAGTGGGGCCTTGCTGACTCTATCTTCAGACCTTTTATTGCCGGTATATAGAGAAGCCTTGTGTTCTACAGACTCCTGTATACCCTTCAGTGTCTAGCTCAAGACTCACCTCTTGGACCTCTACCAGCAGCACCTGGTTAATGTTCTGCATTGCCTATGGTTCTGCATAACCACTGCTTAATTTGTCCCTCACACCCACCAGGCAGAGCTCTAGGGCATACGGTTTCTCTTTCTCACTATGACCTGGAGCCTAGCATAGTTACTGACAGTTAAAAGATACTCGTCGTTTGGCTAACTGTTCTGTTGATACTGGGGTTTGGTAAGAAAGAAATAGAAGAAATCCCCTATGTTTACAGATCCCACCAAGTCTGCATCGCAGTCACCTCAGCCTTGCCAAGACAAAATCTGGGAGGCAGTCAGGCCTAGAGAGACAGCCATAAGCAGAGGAGACTAGGCCTTCTAGTTTTGAGTAAGGAAACATCTCCAATTCCTGAGGAAGTATCATGTATGTAGTTGTGTGCTTTCAGTTATTGGCAGTGCTTTGGAGGATCACAGTGTATATCTGTCCACACCATGACTGCACAGCAATTAAAGCTCCTCAGTAGTCACCTCTGATCACCATTGATGACTATTTGCAATTGGATAATGTTCACAGCTCCCCCACGCCATACTCTCTCCTGTTTAAATTAGTTGTTACAGTAAAGAAAATGCTTATACAGCGCTGACTACAGTCTGTGGGAGTTTCCCTAGATTCAGTAGAACGGTGGTGCTGTTACTGCTGTTGGTTATTCTCTGGAGTCTCCATAAGAGCACTTTAGGTAAAAGATAGAAATGCTAAGTGGTGGTCTGGTGGTCAGACTGTTTGTTAGTACTCTCTCTCCCAGCTACCAACTGCTAGGCATTGGCTTCTTGCCAGCAGGTAATTAAACACGTCACATCCTTGTACTCATTTATACTCCCTAGCACCCTGTAAAAGCTAAGCATTACTTTCTCCATTATACAAAAGAAGAAAAGCACTAAGGAGACAAGGAAGCAACTTGCCCAAAGCCAAAGAACAGAGCGCTTTTGTTCTCTGGATGGAGAAATTGTGTTCTATCTGTCCCCTGTTGTTAGCACTCTGGGGCCCCTTACCTGAAATCAACTCATATTTCTAAGATGAACATGTTTTCCCCATGTAAGCAGAAACCAGTGTTCTGTGTTAGGCTGTGAGTTCAGCTGTAATGTCTGCTGTGTACTGAGGCCTGTTGGCTTCCTGTGCATCAAACTCGAATTCAGTGGCTGCTTGGCCATGTCCTGTCATTCTGTTAAGGAGAAATGCTTTACAAGAGAAGACAGGCTACAGAAAAAGGCACTTGTTAATATCAAAAGCTTTACTGCTTGAGCGTTTGCTCGAGGATTACTCGTGTTTACTGACTTTACCAGCCAAAACTGTGGGCAGACTGGAGGAGAAAGCTGTGTGCTTACCTCACACCACACTGGGATCCTGTTGGGCATGCCCTCATTGGCTGTCATGATACCTTGTTAAGGAACTCTGTCCCTCTGGTGCCTACCACCCACGTTTTATAAGCTGTAGAATATTTTTCACCTGCCAGTGTCTACTTATAAATATCAGCATTCAAAGTACCTCACAGAATTTCTGGGCATTATCTAGAAAGGTTCTTTCTGGCCTGGAGATAAACAAGATGAGGTAGGGAGGTTTTTGTTTTGCTCACCTGCCTAAAGAGTAAATATGGGGTGGCACGGTTAGATGCCATTCAGAATGGCACCTTAGATCACCCTCAGGTTTCTACTCCATGTTAAATGGCAGGAAACAATTCTGGACCCTAGAAGGGAGCTTAGCTAGTGCTCCCCAGTTCTAAATGTCTTCACTCTCCAAAACAGATTTTATCTGCAACTCTTTTG
The DNA here is from genome assembly GCF_949786415.1 of Peromyscus eremicus. NCBI lineage: Eukaryota > Metazoa > Chordata > Mammalia > Rodentia > Cricetidae > Peromyscus > Peromyscus eremicus. Next base: position 134,357,001 of record NC_081419.1, on the reverse strand, counting down.
GTGCCCATTCTTAGATAGCTTGATCTTCAAATCAGGCTACCTGTGTTTGAAACCAGTATGTTAGCCTGAGACCCTGAGCGACTCACTTGAGCCTCCTGGGGCTGTTTCCCACTGATAGTAATAGTTTTATCTGTGAAGATAGTTGGGATAACCAGACAAGCCATATAAAGGGTTTTGTTACCACTATTCTATACAGGAGAAATATGTATTCAGGAAATGGACTTATTCCTCTTTGTTTTCTCAAGAGTTTTCTCTTTCAGATCCATACATGGTTTCAGGGGCCTAAAAGAGTTTTAATTATTGGAAGCTGTATGTGTATCCACTTTCACTGTGTCAAGCACCTGTCTCCTGTTCAGGAGGCAGCAAGTGCTTTCAATAAACACCAGATAGTGACCATCCCGGACCAGAAGCCACTTCCCTCACTGTCACACTCTTCTTCCTGTTTCATACCCTCTTTAAAAACATTCTTAACTTGGGCTGCACAAAAATGAGTGCAGGCTGCAGTCTTCCCACTCTTGTTCTCTTTTCCCCGTTGTCCATGACAGCCTTGACTCCTGAGCTCATTCTGCATCATTGTTTGGGTCAAAAGATGGTGGTTAGAGAGTAACGTTTCTGCATTTTCCAAAGTGGCATCTCCTTTCCCAGTCCCAACTCATCATCTGTGAAGAAGCTCTGTGACGTTTCACCCCTGAGACAGGACAGAGCTAGTGAAACAGTCTGTCCGTGCAGCTTCATGAACGCACCGACCTGACACATTGGTGCCTCTGTTCTTACTCCAGATTGGCCTGGAGCTTCAGATCTTCATCTTAAGTTCCTGGGCTGTTGCACTGCGAGGCCCATGTCTGGAGTGCAACATGTTTTCTAAAAATAGTGTCCATTTCCATAATGGATGTTAGTTAGCCTGACACTTTTTCACAGTGATAAACAGAAATGCAGGCATGTTCTTTGTGAGATGGCAGCATTAAATTGTGAGTGATGGTGGTAAAGCTGATATTTATATTTACAGTTAAAACAGAAATGGTGCTTATAAAGCATAATTGAGTTTGCTATCCCTTAACCTGATTCTCTGTGGGAAGAAGCCCTGGGGGAGGGCACTGCAGACAAACTGCTGCAGTAAGCTGTGTGTGAGGCCTGTCTGGGTCTTCCGATGTCCGCAGGCTCCCCTGTGCATGCATAGTTCTCACAGCAGAGCCTTTCTCAGGTAGTTTCTTCCGGGCTGCAGTTTTGCTGATGCAATGGCTTCATTTATCCCTAGGCGAGCCCCAGTGATGGAAGTGATGGCATTTTTGGTGAAAAGAAGGATGACAGCCAGGCAGGTGAGACTGTGTCCTGCAGGCAAAGAAAAGTAAGGTCTCAGTTTATAGTTACTGTGGAGTTTCTATGAAGTCAATGTTATCTTTAAGGAGACTTCCAAGTAAGTTGACCTGTATCAAGCTTCCCTAGAGTGACACATGTCTCGTGACTTCCTCTACTTGACATCAAAATGCAAAAGTTAAACAAGTGATGTTTTTAGGATGGAATCTGGATAGTGAAGAAGGACCAATTTCATTGATGTGGGTGTTCCGTATCTGAGTTCCAACTTGAGTGGGGCTTTGGTAGTTGGAAGGGTCAGCTACATAGAAGCCATGACTCTGTGAAGAAGACAACAATTTTTTGCTCTTTCCTTTCTGTAGAGCAGCTCTGCCATTCAGAAAGGGGTATGTATTTGAGCGGGAACAGCACTGACCACACTGTAAAGCTGTCTCTAAAGCAAAACTGCTGCGTTTCCCACGAGCCTCACTCCTGGCTAATGTTAAAGCAGCTGCTTTAAAGTCACTAAAGCCCGTTGTCTTTGTATTTAAACGAACACAGTCCCTCTTGTTGTATTTGCATTTGTAAATACTAATATCCTCACTGATGTTTGAAGCCCAGGATGGCTCCAGCCCAGACAAATCACCCTGGCCAGTTTCATCTGCTCTCACTGCTCGACTCCGGCGTCTGGTCACTATCTACCAGCGCTGCAATCGCAAGGAACTCTGCCGACCTGAAATCCTAGGCCCAGGTCATCAAGGATACTGGGTTCAGGAGGAGGTGTTCAGGAGAACTTCAGAAATGGACCTCATCCACAAGGAAGCCCAAAAAAGGTAATAGCCAAGACGAGAAAGCATGTTAAACTGATTGGTGACAGGGGAAAGGCCAATAGCTGAAGGTACGTGGGTTAGTTCCCATGTGACAGTTAGATTGTCTTCAGAATTTCTTAACCACAACCTCCAATGGTAAGTGGGGAGGATAATAGACCTAAGACCCTCTGTGCACAATGCCTAATCATAAAACTTTCTAACTTGATATTCTTCCCGAAATCAGACCCCAATTCTTGAGAACATGGCTTTAAAACATCATACTGATATAGTCAAACCATTTTAAATTCCCTGATTTTCATAACAACAAAAGATTTGTTGAAGCTGTCTTCCTATAATCTTATCTTTATCAAGATTGTGAGATCAATAAATATATATAAAATACAAAGCCAGAAAGTGTTTATTACTTGGAGTTACTTGACACATGAGAATTAAGCTAAAAAGGCTGCCATAGGCCAGTACAGGCTAGGAATGAACACAGCAGAGCTGCATTTCTCAGTTTTATATCGTTTTTCTTCTGGTGCAGCACCCAGCAGATTAAAAGATAGCAAATTCAATTACTTCTTTGTACTCCCTCTGAGGTCATAAAATTTGGAAATCTGTCTGGCACAGCTGCAGAGACCCTTCCTTTTTCTCATTCTTCACTGATCTCTCGTCCCGACCTCTGTTCCCAGCTAGGCTAGAGCACCATATCCAAGAACCTATCAAAAACTGGTGACAGGAATTTAACTGCCCTCTGAGTCACTGTCAGAATCTTGTTGAGGACCTTTGTGTCCCAGAGATGGTGATTGACATAGGCCACCTGCCCATATAATAGTAGGAAAAAGCTAAGGGAAACAGGGAGTCCGAGTACTCTCCTTCTCAGTTCCAGTCTCCTTAGTGATGGGGCAGAAAGAGCCAAGAGTCTGTGTTCTGTGTTGTCATGGGCGAAAGGGTAAAAGACAAAATACAGTACATTAATATTTTTAGTCTTTATCTCCTACAAGAGAAAGTTTAACTAGAAAATTCCTAAAGTTGATGCCCAAGAGATAGCAAGACATACTTGACTTTGATATAGAGAGATCAATACCAAAAGAGCGAGCTAAAGATTTGAAAGCAGTTCCCTCTTTGGGAGTAGGATGTAAGGCTCTCTACCCAACTTGACTTAAAAGTAGATAGTAAAATACACAAGCCAGTTCACCTGCACTGTGGATTTTACAGGCTTCTACAGAGTGTTTTTAAGTAATTGTTGGCTTTCTTAATAAAAGGATAAGCCAAGCATTGTAATACCGACCTGTAATCCCAGCACTCAGAAAGAGGAAGCAGGCAGATCTTGAATGCAAGACCCTGTTTGTAAAGGTAGAAAAAACAGTTCACTTTTCTTCTGATTAATTCTCAGGTGGACTAGAAGAGAGCAAGCCGACTTCTATAGAGCAGTGTCTTCCTTTGGCGTTGTGTATGACCAAGAAAAGAAAGCCTTTGACTGGACACAGTTCCGCATCATTTCCCGATTGGACAAGAAGTCAGATGAGAGCCTGGAGCACTATTTTTATAGTTTTGTAGCCATGTGCCGGAATGTGTGTCGTCTTCCCACGTGGAAAGATGACGGTGAGAAAATTCTTGTCACTGTGGTAGGGTTCAAATTGCAGAATTACAAAACTGGAGTCTATCTGAAGAATTCAGATAAAGATGAGTAGGTTGTCAGAGGTCTCTGAGCTTCTAATTCAGATCTCCGAATCCCAAAAGGTGAAAGTTGAAATTCAATTAAAACCTCACTGAAATACTAAGAGATTTACATTAACTATGCTTTCCAAAATAATGGGTTAGGTTTTTTAGATCAAGATCTAGGGGCTGGAATGATGGCTCAACGATTAAGAGCACTTACTGCTCTTGCAGAGGACCTGAGTTCAGTTCCCAGCACCTGTGTAGTAGCTCTCAACTGTCTGTAGCTCCAGTTGCAGACCTGACACCTTCTTCAGACCTCTGATGGCACCAAGCATGCATGTGTGCACATACTTACATACATTCATAAAATAAATAAATCTTTTTAAAAAATAAATCAAGCTCTGTTCTGCACTTTTTACTATCTTTATTTTTTTGTTTTTGTTTTTGTTTTTTTGTTTTTCGAGACAGGGTTTCTCTGTGCAGCTTTGCGCCTTTCCTGGGACTCACTTAGTAGCCCAGGCTGGCCTCGAACTCACAGAGATCCGCCTGGCTCTGCCTCCCGAATGCTGGGATTAAAGGTGTGCGCCACCACCGCCTGGCCTTTTTACTATCTTTAAATGAGACATTAGGAACTCTTAAGTATTTTTTGTATATTGGCTCAAGTAAAATAAATGGCTGTCATTTAAACATCTGATTCAATAGGCAACCCTTCTGATGTTTCCACCTGGTTGAAGTTTAACACAGCTTCCCTCCAGCCTCCCCTTAGTCTCGGGTGTCTGGACCATGTTGCCACTGTTAGGAAAGCAGAAACGAGCACTGAGCCTCTGCCCCAAGTGTGGCTTGGTTTAAAGTTGCTCATTCAAGTCAAGGAGCTAATTTAGATCTTGGAGTCATATTGATGAGACCTGGATTTGAATTCTGCTTTGCTACCTTAAGCAGAATGGCTTTTCTGAGCCTGTTTCATTGTCCTTAAAACAAATGATCAGGGTTTTGTTTTGTTTTTGCTTTTTTTTTTTTTTTTTTTTTTTTTTTTGAGAACTAGAGAACACATTGCGAGCTTAGTGAGAGCACATAGCATTGGCTTCTTAAGTGGGAACTGTTGTTTGTCTGCAGGACTGATGTTTTCTTCTCCTTTTATTCTGTGTCCATATGTCTTTCAGCTTCCTGTTTAGTAGGTGCTTACATCTAAAGCCACCGTACTGAGGGTGCAGGGAGTATTTTCAGCAGCCTTATGTATTAAGTTCTGTGTATCTTTCTCTCCAGGTCTCCCTGATGCCAGCGTCTATGTTGAACCCATCACTGAGGAGCGGGCAGCAAAAACTCTGTACCGCATTGAACTATTGAGGAAAGTCCGTGAGCAGGTGCTCAGATGTCCACAGCTGCATGAGCGCCTCCAGCTTTGCAGGCCCAGCCTCTACCTCCCAGTCTGGTGGGAGTGTGGGAAACATGATCGAGACCTGCTCATCGGCACTGCCAAACATGGGCTCAACCGCACTGACTATTATATCATGAACGACCCCCAGCTATCCTTCCTAGATGCCTATAGAAACTATGCCCAACACAAAAGAACTGACACGCAGGCACCTGGAAGTCTCTGTTGCCTTTACCAGACCAATTCTAAACTATATGAATCTCTTACTTATACCCAAATGAGTAGGACTTCAGAGTCTCTGGAAAGTGAGCCAGAAAATCTGGTGAAATTAGAAAGCAGAGATGATCATCTCTGCCTGCCTGAGGGCAGTTTATCTGACATAACATGTGAAAATTTTATTTCCAAAGTTCAAGAGGTCATTTCTATCGACAATGATGAAAGCTTGCTGCCTGAGTCCTTGGAGAACATAATGTATGGTAAGACAGGACTCAGCCGAGAGCCACACTCTTTTCCGGAAACTCCAAGTACCAACACACAGTCCAGGAAAGATACTGCCACCATCTCAGCCAGCAGAGATGAGAGCTGCCAGCCTGCTGACATTGAGGCAGAGATCACTTCGAGCTCCTCTCTCATGAGCAGCTTAGAAGCAGGAGTAGCTAAAATGAACATTAAAAATGGAAAACATTTGCTGATATCTATCTCAAAAGAAGGGGAACCCTGCTGCAGTGAGACAGGACGGAGACCTGAAGGCAGGGGCCATCTAGAGGCCAAATGCTTAGCTTCCCCTACCTTTGATACCGGACATGAAAGTGGGTTTGTAGACCTATGCAGCCTTAGTGTCTGTGACTCCAGAAGAAAACTCTCATCAGATCAGCAATTAATTGATTTACTAGAAAACAGGAGTTTAGAAAGTAAGTTGATTTTGAGTCAGAACCAGAGTGATGAGGAAGAGGAAGAGAATGAAGATGAAACTTTAGCCAGAGTAGCAAGCACCGCAGAAAAGCCGGAGGGCTTGCACTCCACTAAGCCCACTGCAAACATCCCAAGGGGGAAGAACCTCTGCTTCCACCAGGATGAAGTCAAGAAAGGAAGCCTGGAGGTGGTAAGCCAGACTCCTGGACCACAGAGGGCCTTTCCACCCTCAGCCAGTCAGTGTCACTGCAAACACATGGAAAGGTGGGCACATGGCCTGGGAAGTGAGGAGTCTGAAGTAGAGAAACCCAAGGCTTATCAGCCAGACCTGTACAGAAGCAAAGCCAATAATACTGCAGTGGAAGGTGAGCCTGCTATTCTTCCAACAGAGCCGTTTAAACTGAAGCATGAGCTTTTAAAAGAACCATGGAAAGAAAGTGCAGAGGGGGGCAAGAGTTTCTCCATGTATATTCCTGAGGGAAGTGAGCCCAAACCAGAAGACATGGATTTTGAGAATAAAGATGATTATGAGAAAGATGGAACCTGCCACAGTCAAGGTATAGTATGCAGAACCATATACTCATGGGATGGGCAGAGGGGTTCTGGGGGGAGCCATGGTCACTAGTTTTAACTCCAAAAATGGACCTATCCACCCTCACCATGTGGGTAAACCCAAGAGGTACAAGGTCTTGATCTGGAAATTCATCAGAGCAGTTCAGCTTGGTCACCCCAGAGAACTGGAGGTGATTCTGTACAGTCACAGTGCCTCTACTGCGTCAACCGTATGACCCAGCAGGGACTGTGTGTTTGTATGCAGAAGATGTAAACTGGCACCCAGGGAAATGCTTTGTTCCTGCACTAGATGTATTGAGCTAGCTAAAGTAGAGCAGCTTTGGGACCTCAGAGACCTGCAACTAATACAGGTGCCATTAATTTGCAGGAACTCCAAAAATACAAGTCAAGTTGGCCTTTGTTGAGGTGAGCATAGAAAGCAGTTGTTCGTGTCATCGTCAAAACCCTGTGCTTTATGTCAGGGCATTTGTGTTAGGTTTCTTTTAGAACTGAACACGAATAAAGATAACAGTTATAAACAACTGAAAACAGGTTTGATCTTTTTAAATAGGGAAATCTTAAATGGGGACTCAAGTTAGAAGCAGTTTCAAGCCTGATATGGTGACATACACCTTAAATCTCAGCTCTCAGGAAACAGAGGCAGGTGGATCTCTTGAGTTCAGAACCAGCCAGGCAATACAGTGAGACCCTGTCTCAAAAAGGAATTTGAAAATGTTAAAAATTCTGGGTGACTCTGAAATTCTTTATGCTTTGTGGGAACATACATAATAGCGATAAGGGACTCTGATGAACAATAGCAGTGGTTTTTACTTACTTCCTTAGGTTTAAGAGGGCATAAGAGGGGTGAGTGAAGTAGGTCATTTATTATTGCCATTGTCTGAGTGTGGTACTCCAGGAGTGAGACATGCATGACCTCTATTAAAGGGGAAGAAGAAAGCCTGACCATCTTGGGTTGTGTAGCTTCTTTTTGTTTTTTAATTCTTATTTGTGTATGTGTGTTTGGTATATGTGTATTACATATATGTGCCCCATATCTGCTTCTGCAGGTGTGTATGTGGGTGCACTCTTCTGTGCATTCATGTTTGGAGGCCAGAGTTGATTGCTTTCCACTTTATTTTTTGGGGATAGGGTCTCTCACTGAATCTGTAGCTCACCTTTCAGTTAGATCCCAGTAAGCCACTGGGGTTAGGCCACCATGCCCAGCTTTTATGTGGGGTCTGGGAATCCATATTCAGGTCCTCATGCTTGCATAGTAACTTTGCACCATAGTTTGCCCACTGAGCCATCTCCCCAATCCATGTAGCTAGTTTTTTATTTGTTTGTTTGGTTTTTTCTCAAACTCTCACCTTGTTTTTAATCATTGATTGTGATTAGTAACTAATGGTACTGAACCCAAGTTAAAATGTACATAGTAGCTACAAAAGGACTTTAAAACTGAACTGAAAATGACTTGATGGACTTGTGGCCAAATTAGGCCAGGAGGACCTGTCTGTGACCATGCCCCAGGCTTCCTTTTCACCCAGGCCAACAAAGATCATGCTGTGTTTCAAATTAGAAGACTTGCATCACTTTTTTGGACCTTGTTGTAGTAAATAAACAAATAGATCACCAAAAAGATGAGGTACTGAAAATTCAGACAGATGAGCACAGGGTAAATGTGAGTTAGAGAACAGAGACAGCCTTCCTTTCTGCAGGGGCAGTGAGGCTGGTAGCTTTGTGATAATTGGATAAGTACTGGTGTCAGTGCAGACCGTGGAGGGCACTGCCCAAAGCGATGTGGGAGAGGTAGTGCAGGGGAGTTAGCCACTCTGGAAACTAGAAATCCCACAGTCCTGAAAGAGCAGTAGTGTACTGGTGCACCTCTAGGGCCTGCCCTTTGCTTCAAACCTCTCAGTGCTACTTCCATTGACTCAGAGCAAAATCCAGTTTTATGTCAACAATTTGTAGGACTCAGAATAACCTAGGTGGTTCCTGCCTCCAGCTTTATGTTTATCCCTACTCCTGGATGTATTGGTTACCTAGCATGCCCTTCCCTTCCCCCTCCTGCTTCCTACCTGCACAGCTATTCCCTGTGTATTAACCTACTTAGGATAAGCCTTCCCTGCTGTTACCCATCATCATATCATGTTTTCTTCTCTTCGGATGTTTTAGTCTTAGGTTAGGGTCTCATTGTATAGCCCAGGCTGACCTCAAAGTCCCAGTCTTCCTGCTCAGCCTCTGGAATATTGAGATTACTCCTGTGAGCCACCACACTCTGTATGGTTGTTCCCTGTATAGCACTGCCAGTCTGTGGCTGTTCCTTTATAGTTAGTGGTTTCCTGTCTCCCCTGTGAGATAGGGAGAACCCTGAGGGCTCAGGCCCTGGCTGTCTTGTTTATTTTTAAGTCCCGCCAGTCCTAGCATACTGCTCATAGGAAAGAGCTGCTGCAGCTCCCTGGGAGGTTCTTTTCACTGTCAGAAGTAAAACTTACACATTCCTTGTCAGTTTACAAGAAAAGAGGTCCAAGTTTCCATCTTGGACATTTCACTGCCCTCTGCTCATTCTCTGTCATTACTAACTAGTAGGTCTTTGAGATTCCAGGCCACACTTACAATTAACTTTGACCTTGCCTGGGCATGATGACATACACTTTTAATCCAAACACTGGGGAGACAGAGGCAGGCAGATCTCTTTGAGTTCAGAGCCAACCTGGGCTACATAGTGAGACCCTGTCTCAAAACCATAACAAAAATCTTTGCCCTTTACTTAAACTAATAGTAAAGCTCCTGGCTCATTTGCTTTTTTTTTTAATGAATCATGACTCTTACCTTTTTTGGGAAGTTCATGATGTCATCCTCTTGGTCTATCACATTTCATACCTTATAGACTGTCCTTTCAATTGTCAAAATATTACAGTGTTTAGTGTCATCTCGTCCACTAAACCAGCAGGGGTTGTTTAGATCGTCTTCGATGACAACATGACTCAGTGGCCCTAAGCAAGATTTGCCTCTATGATTTAACTAATTTAGGTCTCCTGGAAATAGAAGACATGACAATATATAGTTAATTTAAATTAAATTAGCACTGAATGAACTAATTAAAAATAGGACGAGTTCAAAAGACCAGACCCTCACATCACTAGCATTTCCCAAATATCTAGTTGTTTGTTCGTTTGTTTGTTTTTTAACCTATCTTTCCAGACTACCCAGGGAAGTACTCGGAGGAAGAGAGTAAGAGTTCAACATCAGGCATTGCAGGAGACCTTGGGGAAGAGGCACAGGAAGTCCGGGCTCCCACCATTGCTCAGCTGCTGCAGGAGAAAACCCTCTATTCCTTCTCAGAGTGGCCAAAGGTATCTCTCAGACCTCTCATCCTCCACTCAGGGATTCCCAGCTTTGATTCCTTTGCATTAAACCTTATAAAATACTTCCAGCAGACAGGCTGAGCTATGTACTTTTGAACATTGAAGATGATGCACTAAGAAAAAGATATTCACTACACTAATTAAACCATAAGAGGAAAATGTCAAGTTGTCCTCAGTCACAGCACCTCAGATTTATTCTTTATTGTCCAGACCGTGACATTTATAGCTTATGTAGTGAGTGTGTCTGAACACTCGTTTCTCGTCAGTTCTTGTGAAAAACTTGGCCCCACTCTCAGGGACTTTGCAGACTTGGGTAACTTGAAACTTATTCCTCAGAGCTGCTATTTTTTCCCCAGGATCGTGTGATAATTAACCGCCTAGATAATATTTGCCATGTGGTGTTAAAGGGGAAGTGGCCCTCCAGCCAACAGTATGAGCCCTCAGGTGCACTGCCCACGCCAGTTTTAACCAGCAGTGCAGGCTCCCGAAACAGCCTCTCAGAGCCAGAAGCAGCAGAACATGGCTTCAGCAATGGTGCAGCATTGGCAGCCCAGATCCAGAAGGTGAGATCACAGCTGGTGGGGCTGCCAAAGAATGGTGGCCACACCCCACTGTCCATTGAGTCATTTACTCAACAGGCATTTAGGGGTTTGGGTTTGGTTTTTCAGTCAGGTAGTTTGTGTTAATTGGAACTCAGGACCGCATTCTGTAGACCATGGAGAGCTGTTCAGAGTTTTGGTACAAGAAAGAAAGAAAGAAGTAAAAGCAGGGCTTTACACTAAACTAAAGCCTGCAGGTTGTTAGGGGGAGCAGAGAAGGAAGAGCAGCATGCCAAGTAAGGATGCTGCAAAGAAAAAGTTCTAGGCTACAGGTTAGAGAAAGAAAACAGAACAGATTTGGCAACGATGACTTGAAGGGAGGATAGGTGCCTTCCCATCGAGGACAGAGCACGGCAGCAACAGATACCATGGTGAAGTCAGGACAGAAGGAATTGTGTCTGGAAGGAAGGCGAGTGATTTAGGGCTTGTTAGCACACGGGGTCTGACTTGACTGCACGTTAGACTTGGCCATGGACCTTAAAAAACTGCTGGCTGTAATTTACTTGGTCTGGTGCAGCGTGACTATTGAGTTGCTTTTGTTTTAACTTCCCAAATGATTCTGACGTGCATCTGAGGCTGAGATTCTCTGGGTTTAATCTTTAACTACAAGTATAGTCTGAAGCCTGTTAAAAGTGTAGATCCACCAAAGTAGACTCCAGATTTAATAAGCCGTCTGGTGGTTGAGCACTATATTTGAGGAGCCTTGAGGTCACAGAGAAGATAACTGGAAATAATATAGGGTCTGAGGAAATGAGGCCTGGAGAAGGAGCTGGTATTTGGCCACAGAAGTTACATTCAAACTTTTTGCCGTGTGTGTTCACAGGAGAGCTTCTTAGCCCCAGTATTCACAAAAGATGAACAAAAGCACAGACGTCCCTATGAGTTTGAGGTGGAAAGGGATGCCAAAGCTCGGAGCCTAGAACAATACTCTGCCACCCATGGGCGTCCCCCCATTGTCCTCAATGGCTGGCATGGGGAGTCAGCTATAGACCTCTCCTGCTCATCAGAGGGGTCCCCAGGAGCCACATCCCCTTTCCCAGTGAGCACCAGCACCCCTAAGATTGGGGCTATCGGTTCACTTCAAGGAGCCCTCGGTATGGACTTGTCTGGAATTCTGCAAGCTGGCCTAATCCACCCAGTAACTGGACAGATCGTCAATGGAAGCCTCAGGAGAGATGATGCTGCCGTGAGAAGGCGGAGGGGGAGGCGGAAACACATAGACGGGGGGATGGACCTCATCTTTTTGAAAGAGCAAACACTTCAGGCTGGAATTCTGGTGGGTATATGAGTCCATTAGGTAAAAACCATTCTACATAGAGAAAGAAATTGATTCCTCAGACGCCAACTATTTGATTTACAGAACCTTTACACCTACTTAAGTTGTCCTTGTTTTCTATCATTATGAAATGCCCTCCATCTTTTCTAGAATAGATAATACTAACCCATTGGTGGCCCTTAATATGCATGCAGCTTGGAAAAGTGAGCCAAAGGGTTTTATTTCAAATAGAAGCAACCTAAATCCTCCAGTGTTTCAAAATAGAGCCACTGGCAGGCAGTTGAATAAGCAAGGCCAGGTGACAGGCATAGTGAGGCACTCTAGGAATTGGAATGTGGAGATGGAAGGTTGATCCTGGCTTTGGAATTTTGCACTGATGTGGAGCACACCACCAAGCTGTATTCTGGTCTCTCTAAAGCATCTGTAGACAGCCACTGTGGGGATTCCTACAGATCACAAGAGAGACAGTACATTCTAAACTCAAAGAAGAGCACTGTAAGCCATGAGGAGGTTGATTTTTTTTTTTTAATCTTGAGTCCTAAAAATAAGTATCTTATTTCATAGTTTTTTAAATAATAATAGTATTTACTGAGTACCTACTGTGTTCAGGGTTTTTCATAATTAGAGCCTCACAACAACTCTGTTTTAAAAAAAAAAAAAAATACCGCCTGAAGCATAAAAGCTTTTGAAAACGGCCCCCAATTGTCCAGCTGCTAAATGATAGGAGGAAATCAGACAGAGTCCTTGTTCCCAGATACTGAGAACGTTAAGGGTGAGCTGTGTCATTTGGGTTGTGTCTTCCTCTCAGCTTTGTGTGTAGTTTGAGAGGTGGAAGGGGCATATCTTTTTCCCTGTCTAGTTCTACACACTAATTTTATTTACTCTTTGTTTTGTGTGTATGTGAGTGAGTGAATATGTGTGTGTTTGTGCGTGCTTGTGTGTGTGTGTGTGTGTGTGTGTGTGTGTGTGTGCGCGCTCATGCAGGCACAATAGCATGAACACGTGGAGGCCAGAGGACAGCCTTGAATGTCCTTCTTCGGGCAACATCCACCTTTTGGTTTTTTGAGACTGGTCTCTCACTGACCTGGAAACTTGTCAATTTGGTCAGACTGGCTGGGCAGTGAGGCCCAGGGATCCACCCATTTCCACCTTCCCAGCTCTGGCATTAAAGCATGTGCTGCCACCTAGGATTTGTTGTTGTTTGTTGTTTGTTTTAAGTCCTGTGTTTTGGTGAGGGACTTTAGGTTTATTTATTCTTATTTTATGTGTTTTGCCTAAATGTTTATATATGCACCACACATATTCCTGGTCCACAGAGTTCAGAACATTGAATCTCCTGGAACTGGAGCTACAGATAATTGTCAGCTGCCATGTAGCTGCTAGAAGAATAGCCAGTGCTCTTCACCACTGAGCCATCTTTCTGCTCAGTCTGGCCTTTTTTTTTTAAAAAAAAAAAAAACACAGACTCTTGGGACTGAACTCAGGTCCTTGTGTATAAGCCAAGCTCTGTACTTACAAAGCCACCTTCCCAGCTACCTACATGCTGAGAGTATGTTCTCTTCCCACTGTTAAAGGCATGTGCTTCTCTTCTAGAAATGCAAAGTGATTTTCCTGTAGTGCTCATAGTGTTCTAAAGGAGTGACTGGTAGAAAAAATAAAATATTTTTTTCTTCTCTGGATAGTTTTTAAATTTGTTGATACAAGCACTATTAGCACTGTTATAGGGTTTTATCAGATCCATTATAGGTGTTGGTGATTCAGAGCTGAATAAGACTCAACATTCAAACCATAGAGGAGGAAAAGGTGGGCAAACCCCAGCATCGAATATTCTGAGATGTAAGAAGTCTGAACAGAATACTGGACAAAGGAGGCAGTGTCTAGGACAGTGAGTGATGATGATGGGACATTAGGATGGAGGTCAAGCCTGCTGAGTAGACAGGGTGGAAGGCGTTCCAGTGGTAAGCACCTAGCCTGTGTAAGATGAGGAGTCAGGGGTTCGGTTGGTTAAAATTCAAGCACCCAGTGGTGATGATGGGGTGGGAGCAGAAGGAAAAGTCAAAGAATACCTACATGTTCTACAGTAGAGCCATGATTGGCATGGGTAATGTAGAGATTGGTGTTTCAGGACTCATTTCATCCTGCCATGATTATCCACATGCACTCATTTGTTTCTTAATCTAGGAAGTCCATGAAGATGCAGGGCAGACTACCCTGAGCACCACACACCCTGAAGAACCAGGAGCTGCTTCCTCAACTCCTGAGCCAACAGCAGCATCCAGCAATCAGACTGAGAAAGCTGTTCCCAGCAAGAGCCTGCTTGACTGGCTGCGGCAGCAGGCTGACTACTCCTTGGACGTTCCTGGCTTTGGGGCAGTAAGTGTTGGCTGTTAACTACACCAGACTACTGTTTGCTCACTGAAAACTTGGGGAGTTTTTTGCTGGAGGAAACTAGAAGTTGGGAACTATTTGAAAGAAATCTGTGTTGACTGAGACCTTTTTTATAGCCTTGGCTGTCCTGGAACTTGCTGTGTAGACTAGGCTGGCCTCAAACTCAGAGACTGCCTGCCTCTGCCTCCTGAGTGCTGGGATTAAAGGCATGTGCCATCACCACCTGTTGAGAACATCATTTTAAAGATTATCTTTTTGTTTTTAACATTTAGATTCTCCAATAACAGAAATTGCAAGAGCATTCCAACAGGTTTACAAGAACAGAATTTGACTTAAGTTCACCCTCTCCCCCGTATCTCCCCAGAAGTGACCACATCATCAGTTCACAGACAAAGCCTTAGGTTGTATAAACTGTTACCTATAGCATGAATCTTGAAGAGTCTTATTAATAAAATCAGACCTGAAGCTAGGTATTGGGGTGAATGCTGGAAGATCAGAGAAGCAGAACAAGCCACAGCTACCTTACCTCACCAGTTCCTCAGCTGATCCTGTTTCCTCAGACTGGAAGCTTCTGAGTCCTCATCCGAATGGCTCTCAGCTGAGCTACTGCTCAAAAGCCTAAAAGCTTAACCAGCCAAATGCTTCTAGTTTCTGGTCCTCATGCCTTATGTATCTTTCTGCCATCACTCCCTGGGATTCAAGGCTCACTTTCTGGGATTAAGGGTGTGTGTCACCATGCTTGGCTGTATCCTTGTGGCCTTTAACTCACAGAGATCCATGCCTCCAGAAGGCTAAGATTAAAGGTGTGAGTGCCACCATTTTCTAGCCTTTGTATCTAGTGGCTGTTCTGTCTCTGACCCCAGATAAGTTTATTAGGGTACACAATATTTTGGGGAACACAATACCACCACACTTACCACTTGATGAAAATTTTCCAAGTTAATTTATTGGTACTTCTGCAAGAGGCTCTGTTGTTACAGTTGCTCTGGTAGTCACCTTGATGCCTTTGCTTTGTGTCCTCCCAGTTAGGAACCTATAGGAGGGCTCCTAAGCACTGCTGTGCAGTCTTGATTCATGCCAACCCCATCTGATCCATAAGACACACACAGACCGGAGCACATAATATAGATGCACTCGCGCACACACAAGACTCCCAGAACTGGCTAGTCAGGTAACCGTGAGGAAAGACTCAGAAGGCTAAGCACACTATGCTTCAGCGGTGCTCCAGGAAGCTGCTGAGTCAGTTCCAGCCCCAGTCAGTCATGGCCACAGCTTGTTTTCCAGCCTGCTGTCTGAGTCCTAATACCTCAAGGAGAGAGGTTAGGTGAGGCTTGGTGGTAGAGTTCTGTGTAAAGCACCATTAGGGGGAAAAGAACAAAACCACCCATATCAGACTGTGGCAGAGTGTTTGTAACGTTTTTTCCCCATTTACCTCCTAGAGTTTTTCAGACAAACCCAAGCAGAGGAGACCACGCTGCAAAGAACCTGGAAAATTAGACATCACCTCTCTTAGTGGAGAAGAGAGAGTTCCTGCTGTCCCCAAGGAGCCAGGACTGAGGGTAGGAAGAGGGAACTGGGTGTGGGAGCAAGGGGACCATCTTGACTGTGCCTTGCCCTGCACACTTGAGAGAAAGCCCTGCCGAGCAGTGGGTAGCTGGATGGCGTTTTTCTGGAGGACAAGAGGCCAGCGCAGAAAGCTTAAGCTACAGGAAGTGCCACTTGTCCAGCAGCCGTGTCTCCTGAGCTTATGTTTTCCACCTTCGTCTCCTAAACAGTGTGTTGAACCATTCCAAAGTCTTTCATTCTTTTCTACTTTTTGTACAATTCAAGAGATAAAACCTTAGCCCTGGATATCAGTCTTTTGTTCCCAATTTAATAGATGCCATGATGGAAACGTGCATGTCTTACCTAAGTTTTTAATGACCATTTAAGTAAGACATTTCTTCCTAGTGCTTCTGCGCTGGCAATGAAAAACAGCTGACTCTAAGCACTACCCTTTTCCTATTATAGAATCATAAGACTGGAACCAGCTTCAAAGACATCCACAGAATACTTGGAGTCTAACGAATCTGAGTTAATTATAGTTTACAGATGGATACAAGTTTGAGATAAAAAAAAGTCCTAACCTCTAGGGGGCGGTAGTGACATTTCCCTTAAACATTTGCCAGTGGGCCTACTGCACACTAGGAGCATCCTGTCTCTCGGTGCATCCCAGAGAGGTGCTTCTGGAAATCTCTGTGGAGGCATTTGCTCTTCCCCCGCTTTTCCATAAATTCAAGCTCTCCTGGACGCTCCAGCTCTTTAGCCGGCTACAGCATTTCCTGCATCAGCTTTTTTGGTGGGATTGCCAGAGTATGATTTCTTATTTTAGCTGCAAACACTGCCCACCTTAGCCATGTCCTCTTTGCAGAAAGCAGTTGTCACTGGTTTTCTCACTCACACAGCAGCTCCACAGACAACTGCCTTCATTCATCTGTATCTGCTGCCACAGCTACTTCAGGGCATACCCGGTCAGTCCCTCAGACCTGTCACATTAGAAAGGTGTCCTCCCTCCTACCCCTTTCCTTTCCTTGCTTTGTTCTCAGGAAGGTTGTTCTTATTCTTGGACCTTGTGTTACCCACTGACCCAGCCTCTGTTTCTGTCCTATCTACCCTTGCCCCGTCTTCCCCTTGGACCTCAGCACATAGTGTCTGAGAAAGGTCAGGGGAAGACCTCCAGTTCCTATCTTGTTATAATCCCTGAGCTGTTGGTTTATAGACATGCCATTGGCCTTGTTTCTTTCCACATGCCCGACAGTTTCCCTCATATTCCCTGGAAATTAATGCTCATTGCTCCTTTACAAGCACTGACCTCTTGCCAGCAAACCCATTTTTAATCTTGCAAACCAACCTCCTCTTTATGGTGCATCTCTTTCCTTTATGAAATAAACACATACCCTGCTCTGAGGTCCCTTTTCTACACTGAGCAAGAACAGGAGCCTTTTGTCTTCCTAACCCTCAGGGCTGTTCAGTCTTCCTAACACATAGGTGGGCAGTGGCTCTCCGCAGCTCTTCCAAAGCATACTGCCTCTTCTCTCCCAAAGGATCTCTTACACCATTCAATGGGTGTAGCAAAAGCTTATAAACAACAGAAACTTGTTTCCCATCATTCTCAAGGCTGAGAAATTGAAAGTCAAGTATCTAGTGAGGGCCCAATATTAACAACCGTTTTGCTGCACCCTCACATGGAGGAGGGACAAATAAGCTCTTCTGGGATCTCTTAGAGGGCACTAATCCCATTCATAAGGAGTTGGCTCCCATGATCTCATCACTGTAAAGCCCTCACTGCCCCCCCCCCAGCTTTGGGGGTTGGGATTTGAACATACAAAGCCCAAGGCAGAAACCCTTCCCCTTCTAAAAATAGATTTAAACCTATAAAGAACTTGGTTTGAGCTCAGCGTCCTGCTATGTGCGCTGAAGTTTGTCTGGGTAAAGTCCATATAACACCAAGGGCAATGAGACTCGGCTTTATAATGCCCAGGTAGTGATTGCTTATCAGCTACCTCTATACACATGTTTAGTGTATAGAGAGCTCTTCATTTGTTTGTTACAGATACAAAATAACTACCTACCTATCACCTGTCGCACCTGTGAGCATTGGTAGAATGTGCTGTCAGACACACTTAAATCTTACCAGTGATTCCAGAATGTCCTTTAGACCTGGCATTCTTTGGCTTTGTTTTACTTTGCTTTGGGGATTTCTAAACATTTAGTTACTGGGTCTCTTCTTACTCAATGTTTGTTGGATAAGCCTTTGTAAGAGTGATGAGAATGATTTGGTCACCATCCTTCTAGTGCTTCTACCCAAGAGTTTGAGTGTCTGTTGGAAGAAATACCATGACATGCTGATGAGGCTGTTCTCTGGTCAGAATCCCATACCGTCATCTGGAAAGCAGCTTTGCCCCCACTCTTGCTTGAACACAAGCATTCTTCTTGCTCTCCATGCGTTCTCTCCAGGCTGCTTCGAGAAGAGGAAGCAGGTTTGCTCCCCAGGGTACAATTACCAGGATGGAGAACTGCCAAAGCCCGATTTGGCTGCTGTGTGTGGTCGCAGTGCTGCTGGGAGGGGCACCTGTCTGTGGTGGGCAGCATCTGGGTGGCTGAAGTAGCTGCTCTCTTCCACAGGAAGTGGTCCGGGTTGACTTCCTCTATCAGTGCATCCCACACTGTACATGAATCATTCTCTTCACCCTGGGCTCTTTTGCTCTCCAAACCTGAGGAGAAACGAAGAGCAGCCTCCACCTTCCCATCATGCTCTGATTTCTCAGAGGCCCCTGTGCTTTTACTGAATCTGTGACTCAACAAGGGCCGGGAGAGAATGTTTTTAGATGCCCTAGAGCCTGAGGAGCCCTCTGCACCTAGAGGGCAGGACCAGAGAGGCCAGAGTCATACATAAGTGACGCCAGCAAAGAACTAAGTTTAAATCAGTGGTTCTCAACCTGTGGGTCACAACTCTTTCTCAGCGATCAAATAACAGAGATTTACATTATGATTCATAACAGTAGCAAAGCTAGTTAAACAAAAAATAATTTTATGCTTGGGGGTCACCACAGCATGAGGAACTGTGTTAAAGGGTCACAGCATTAGGAAGGCTGAGAACCACTGGTTTAAACTATGGTAAAGGTCTTTCTTAGAGCAGATTGTTAGAAAATGGGACAAGGGCCGGGTGGTGGTATACACCTTTAATCCCAGCACTTGGGAGGCAGAGGCAGGTGGATCTCTGTGAGTTCGAGGCCAGCCTGGTCTACAGAGCAAGTTCTAGGACAGTCTCCAAAGCTACACAGAGAAACCCTGTCTCAAAAAACCAAAAATAAAGAAAGAAAAAAAGAAAGAAAGAAAGAAAGAAAGAGAGAAAGAAAATGGGACAAGGTTTTATTTGGGCCTGTCTTCTCAACAGAAAGACCTTGGAAATGAAATGTGCCCTTCACATTAGAGAGTTATGGGAAGAATGAGAGTATGCATAATGTAAAGGAAAAAGACTCCCTGAGACCTCTCCCTGGCTCTCAGCTATAGGCAGACTGCAGAGAAAGGGCCTCAGAGACACCTTCAGGTATAGCAAGAGAGGTTATGGATCAGCAAGGGACCAAGATGGCATGGTATAGACAGAGGCCCGGAGCAAAGTGGTTTGCATTGGTGAGCTCAAGACAAACTGGTAGAAAATCATCCTTTTAGCTGGGCCCCGTCCTTCAGGCCTTATTGTCTCTTTTTAGAAATAAATAGCCGGGAGTTTATTTCTGGTGAATACCCCAAAATCAGAGTGAGCACTTGCCTAGCACACTCCATGACAAACCATCCTGGCATATTGCAGTGGCTGGTCCTGTTGGGAATAAAGGCACATGGCATGGTGTAGTATGAAAAGAGCCTGAGTGCTTCTCCTGCTCAGTCCCTACCAGCTCTGCCCACAGTAGTCCTTGGCATTCAGTTTTGAAAGGGAAAGACTCCTGGTGTAGCTGTTGAAGAGGTTCCTTCCAGCTCTATGATACTGAACTAAAGCTTTTTGAAAAGTTCTCTTGGAGTTGCCTTCATAAAGTTTTTTGTCCATGATAGCTGGTTTGTTTGTTTGTTTGTTTGTTTGTTTCCCCTGAAATATTCTTTGGTAAATTGAAGGACAGGTATAGCACTTCAAAAATATCTATCTCTGGGGATTCAGAAATATCTGAGTCACATGTCTGCGAATTGTAGATCTCTGGGATGTGACCCTGTCATACTGATTCAGTGTGTGACAGTAAGTTGAGATGAGATGATGGAGCCCTTGGGTTGAGGACTGTCATGTGGCATTTCTGCTGCTCTTTCTGGGCACCATCTGCAGAGCTGACCACTCCCTGCAGGGAGATCGGTGCATTCTAGGAGCTTCTCTTGCAGCCCTCTATGCCTGTCCTCACAGCTCCCTGAGAGCCTGAAACCAGTGTCACCAACAGCCGTCACTGCCCTTTAAGCAGAGCTCTGTTGAGTATTGTGAGGGTTGTAGGTTTTGTAGTTTGGGGAGAAGAGAGGCAGTGAAAGCAATAGGACATGGCAGAGCTGTGAGTGGAGTTCCTGCACCAGTCTTGGGAAGTGGTAAGTAGATTCCTTACCTGCTCCAAAGCCCATGTTCTAAGGCCCCAGGCTCTAAGAATAGGATTCCCCTGGCCCTTTCATGTCTGTTAGTAAGACTTGTGCCTTCTTTTTTACCCTTTTCTGCTCTATTGAGGAGTACAGCCAGAGGCTGCCTCTCTTCTCAGATAGGGGGCTGTGGAGTCCTGCTTCCCCTGCCAGACCCTTGCTGTGCACTCACTCCAGATTCTCAGGATGAGGCACCAGATCAGCACAGGTGCAAGTGGTTCTGCCACACTGCCTTGATGCTGTGTCCACAGTGCACATCCAGTAGCACAAGCACTCTGACCATCCTTGCTAGACTTGAAGGAAGATTGTAATGTGAGTGCCAGCTTTGTGACACTACTCTAGGAGGAGACACAGGGCAATGGGGCCTCTCCTGGGGATTGCGGGGGAGGTGCGGGGAAGGTGGGGAGCAACTACCAACACAAGGAGTTTTCTTTGTATCACCGTTTTGTATGAGAAAAATGCTCAACAGCACGAGGGTGTTTTAATCCTGTGGCTCTGCATTGCTTGATAAACCAGCAGAGCAGGGAATAGTAGAGAACAGAGAAAGGTGTGTGCAGTTGTCCATGGCCCAGGGATTGCAAGCAGCAAATGGAGAGAGGGATCACTTTTCCTGTGGAGGAAACATGCACGTTTCTCTTTTCACAGGGATTCACATCACCTGCAAAACAAATTCAGAGGTGGAGCTGTTACAGTTTCAAGGCTTCTGTTACTCCTCTCCACAAGCAGACCATGGGCCCCAGGAGCAGGGCTCTGCTGCAGCCTCTGCCTCCCTTGCCACTTGTACCTCCTGCTAGTTTCACCATCAAGGCCGTGTGGTCCTGCCTGCTAAGGCTTGGTGGGGAGTGGTCCATGTATATAGTGCCCAATGACACTGTGAGTCTGAGGAGCAGAAGTGCTAACTGTGGAGCTCTTTTCTGATTAAAAACCTGGAGAGCCTTTAACCCCAGCACTCAGGAAGTAGAGGCAAGTGGATCTCAGTGAGTTTAAGGCCAGCCTGGCCTACCTAGCAAGTTCCAGAACAGCCAGGGTTATAGAGAGAGACCCTATCTCAAAAAAAATGTTTTTTGGCATGAACCCCAGAAAGAAGAAAAATACATGCTCTTCCTTAAGAGAAACCGAGCCTTAGTGGTGCACGCCCTGCAGTGCTTAAGGTCCTTCATTTCTACAGCCTATGTATATGCATCCCTTTTCATCCCAAGTCACAACTTCCAGGGACTCAGGAAAGATTGAGACACGTGCAACATTAGTGTACCATGTCCCCAGCAAGTGCTCCTTCCTGGGTCAGGGGAGGAGGGAGGCAATGTGTCACACGCTTCACTTTTGGTGACTTTAAGTGTCACTGTTTTGTCTTTTTTAACCAAAGCTGACCCATTCTGAGTCACAGCATCAGCTGTAGTATTGCCCAGTCGGCCTTTAAAATTGACTGCATCTGACTCCAACCGCTCCCCGTCCCCCAGCACACTCTGCTTTGCTGCTTCAGTCAATCTTGTGTGATGAGGAAGATGACTGCTATGTTCCAGTGAAAGGATCATGGCCCTAAGAGTCAAGACCTGGGGCATCATCAGTGCTGGTCTCTCAGTTCCCAGCTCTGCCGGTTTTTCATACAATAGGAACTGCTCTTGCCAGTCAGTGTTGAAAGCGCTGGCTGATGGCACAGGCATCTGGTTGCTTCCTTGCTACTGAATGCTCTCAGCCTCTAAGAGTCAAACCCCTCTGGGCCTGTGGACAGGAGATACTCTTTCCACTAGAGCCCTGTGTGGAGCTGGGAATAAGCTATGCCAGTACGCAGCTGCAGCCACCACCTGCCATCTGGTAACATTCAGCATCCAATGTTTCTTTGTCCTTTTTCAGGGGTTTCTCCCAGAAAGCAAATTCAATCACACCCTACCGGAGCCTGTGCTTCGAGATGCAGGCCCCCGCAGGAGGGGGAGGCGGCCTCGGAATGAACTCCTAAAAGCTCCAGCCATTGTGGCAGACTCTCCCTCTGGAATGGGACCACTGTTCATGAATGGGCTGATTGCAGGGATGGACCTGGTAGGATTGCAGAATGTGAGAAATATTCCAGGCATTCCTCTCACTGGGCTGGTGGGCTTCCCAGCTGGTTTTGCTACCATGCCTACTGGTGAAGAGGTTAAAAGCACCCTGAGCATGCTACCCATGATGCTGCCAGGCATGGCTGCAGTGCCCCAAATGTTTGGTGTTGGTGGACTCCTCAACACACCCATGGCAACCACCTGCACAACCACTGCATCAGCGTCTCTCTCAAGCACAACAAAAAGTGGTACCTCAGCCACTGAAAAAACTGCAGAGGACAAGCTGAGTGGCCGTGATGTAAAAGCAGACACTCTGGTTGAAGATAAGCCTGGCCCTGGTCCGTTTTCTGATCAGTCTGAACCCACAATAACTACTAGTAGTCCTGTGGCTTTCAACCCATTTCTCATCCCAGGAGTGTCTCCTGGACTCATCTACCCATCCATGTTTCTTTCCCCTGGCATGGGCATGGCTCTGCCAGCCATGCAGCAGGGCAGACACTCAGAGATGGTTGGCCTTGAGAGCCAGAAGAGGAAAAAGAAGAAAACAAAGGGGGATAACCCCAACCCAGAGCCTGCTTCCGGGTGTGAGAAGGAGCCAGACAGTGATCAGAACTGCACTGAGTCCAGTACCGCTTTGCCTCCAGAAAGAGAACATATGGCACAGGCCAGGGAAGTGGGGCTCAAAGACTCCAATGATGATACCAATTAGAACTTTTTCATTTAAGAAATTATTGTGACTTGTAAGTTTCTTATCCCATAAAGGTTTGTTACTTCCTCACTTCACCTTCATAAGAACCTGTGTTTCCATCAGTAATATTCCCTACCTAATCTCCTGTCTGAGAACTATGGGAACATGTTAATTAATAGTTGCAGGGTCTTGCCACTTCATTAGATAAGTGTCATCTACCTAGTCTAGGAGGCACAGAATTCTTTCTTTTATCCAGTTCATTCCAGCAATCATAGTTGATACTGTACTTGATGTCGTACCTTCTTCCCTCTCTCTTTCAAGTCCCACTTACCTGAGGAAGAAAATGGCAGAAGAAAGCTGCCTAAGGATTCACTGTGGGGCCAAAGAGCAGAGATGAGCAAGCACTAGCTCTCTCTTGTGAGCAGTTGAATAGGAAGAGCGAGCGGATCAAGGATAGGAAGTGCTGGTGCGGGCTTTCTTAGTTCAGGTGTCCCTGTTTGATCATGGTCACTGAGTAGTCTACAGTATATGAACTAACGGTTGAAAATGCACGTACTGATGGTGTCTTTAGAACAGGAACCTTCCTGATAGTGATACAGTTTCTCCCGCATAGTTGTTCAGACACCTGCAGCAAGAGGCAATACTGGCCGACTAGGCAGTGTGCACATCTTCCCCACTGAATGAGAGAGAGAAGCTTCAAAACCTTGAGTCGCGGCAGTGAGTGGGAGGCACTGCTCACCTGTCCACTAGCACTGCTGGCACCTTATCCCCCGGGACCTCTAGCCACTCCTCCCCTCTGTTAGAAACCTGCTGGATTTTGCTTTGTGTTCTTTCTCCCAGAGCCAGGCTTTCGGGAGCCTGTGGAAGGTAACCGCTCCGCACTTGCTAGGTTCCGCCATCAGTGTAGTGTGACAAAGCAGGCATACCACCTTTTACATTACAGCTGTGAAGTTGTCCCTCTCCATTGTCTCTCTACTCTGTATCTTAGATTTGGGCCCAGATTCCAAATTGCCAGTCAGGCAAGGTTCTGTTCAGTCAGCAGCATTCTCTCCTGCGTCTCCATGTTGAAGAACTGAGCAGGGAAGAGCCCACCCAGCAGCACTCCACTTCCCATTTTCTTTCCCCCTCCACCCCCTGACATCATGTCCCTCCTGATGGTCTCCTTCATGGACAGCTCATGCTTGAGACTTGAACCAGCCAAGCCCAGTTCTCGGCCCAGGGCCCAGGGGCTGGATGGGTGGCAGGTGTTCCAACCACCAGATTCACTTCGTTGTCACAATTGATGTGGGTTTTTTGTTTTTTTAACTGTTTCTGTTACAGTTTTGCTAATTTATCAGAAGGTCTGAAAGTTTGGCATGCTATTTCAGTTTGCATTATTTATTTATGATGATTTTGTCATTGTCTTTTATACATTTGGAGTTATAAATTATGTAAATGTTAAAATGAGCATCTCAAAGAAGTCTGTTAAATTGTGACCGAAAAAAAAACAATCAGGTGTATTTTCAAAAAGGAGAGTCCCGGTTTTATGAATCATAGATATAAACTAGAAATTCTATAACTGATCTATAAGAAGGAAGAATCCAAGAACTGAATAAATGCTATTTAATGATGTGTTTGTAGTGTAGAAGGTCTGTGATGCTGGCAACAGATTTCTTAGAAATGCTGCTCGCTGTTGAACTAACATTCTGTTCAGTTTTGCCTCCAGTGGAAGCAGAAAGGGTTTTTCAGCTGTTAAATCTTAAAAATCAATATAATTTATTTATGTAAAAGAAACACTCAATCAATATATTTTTGAACCTTTTAAGTACTAATTTTCTTTTTATCAAGTAGAAAAAAAAATGTATTTGCCCTAAATCCTTAAAATACAAATGCTATAAAAACTCCTGTATCTTGAAAGCCTTACTGCAAATGAGCGTTACAGCCGCCCAGCAGAGTCTGCTCGTCCTGTTGTCTCGTGGTGTTTTATGTGGAAAGCTGCTCTCCCCAGTTTCCACTTCAACCTCCAAGTAGGTCACGGGTTCAGTGTGGACCCGACTTACCACCAGCATGCACAATCCCTTGTTCTATCTTACCAAACCTGTATGTTAACTCTCGGGTGTTCTTAGGCTTCTGTTGACTGCTGTTGTGACACTGTTTGCAAAATGAAATTGACACTGTGGATTATTTGCTCTGTAAGGCACAAGTGCTTCTTATGATTATTTTGACGTTTCTGAGAGCAAAAGCCAAATTTAAACTCTCTTCAGCAAACTTGAGCCTCTTCATCTAATTCCATGTCACTCACAGCCATAACGTCCCTTGGTCATTCTTCACCATGTCTCACATAATAAATTGTCTGTGGTCTTGATCCTGGATTTAAAATGGAAAGTTCAAAATTCAGATTTGTATTGAGGATTTCACTAGCACTTGGATGTCTGGCTATCTGGGCATTTTATGAGTGTATCATGTGTATCAGGAATCTACAGTCCTTCCAGGTACCCAATTCCTGCTGGACATCATTCGTGGGAGCTCACCTGACCCACCTCCCTACCACCAGTACACAGATTAAATTGTGCCATGGAAAGAAGTTAGCGGCATAGCCTCCCTCCTTCAGACCCAGCCCAAAGGCTCTCCCTAAAGGGATTTCTTTAAACCCATACAGAAAGTCTCACCTCAAATGTGAAATCTCTAAGAGATAGATTGCTGTGGGTTGTGTGATCCATGAGATACAGGAACACCTGGTCTCTCTTTGAGAACCTAGTTTCCTGGACTATAGGAAAGTACTTGCCTCCAGAAGGTTATCAGTGAGGCTGGAGGAAAAGAAGTGGGCCTCAGTGAGGACAAAGCAGGACACTTAAACTAGCTTCACCTGTGGGTGGAATCCCTAACCAGCACCTACACATCAGTACATGAAAGGATGGGATGCTGATTGAGGGCACAGGGGCCTCTGCTACTGTTTTTCAAGTGAGAAAGAATGATCACCGGTTTAAGCTCTCTAATGGAGGACCAGCAATTAGCTCAGAGGGTAAAGGTGCCTGCTGCCAAGCATGATGACCTAAATTTGATCTTCAGAAGCCACCTGGTGGAAGGAGAGAACCGACTCCTGAAAGTTGTCCCTCACCTGCACACACATGTGCATATACACACAGTAAATGGTCTTTTAAATCTCTAATGGAGACTAAGGGGCTCTCCTGGATAGAGAAAAGCTAACTCACTAGTAAGGTCCTGGTTTTGTTCCTTGCCTCAGCCCCTGTCCCAGATAACCTCTCCCCCCAATACAAGGGTTAGTTGAGTACACTTCGATGGTATTTTGTATTTCTCATAAGCAACCTCATTTGTCCTTGGAAAGCTGTGAGTGTCCGTTAGGAAGAGACTACATCTAACCTACCCAATGAAAACCAGCTGCCAAGCTGATTTAGTCATAAGAGGCATAGATAACACTAGAGCTCATGGCCCCGCTGGCAGAAGACAGCACCCCAGTCCTGACTTCTGTGGTACCAGTCTGGGACCTCTCAACTTGGAGAGCAGAACTCTGAAGAACTCAACTGAAAACTTGGCACCGGGGAAAAGGGCAGACACAAAGCCACACTCACTGACGAGCTTTATGCCTGAGTCCTTTACATCTAATCTCATGGCTTCGTTCATTTGCTTGGTCTGGAAACCTCAAAAGAATTTCTTTGAGTCAGAAATGGGGAATCACCAAATCCAAGGACTTGGTTTGAGTTTGATTGTGTTTCCAGCGTCTCTAAAAATTCATCTGAAGTTCAGGAGTTGAAGAGCAAGAGCCCAGGACATGCTACTCGGAGCTGCTTTAGTGGTCCCCACACAAGGCATCTGCTGGATAAAATGGGAGAGTATTTCGTGAGGTCAGTATGGGACTGGAAACTGAAGTGGCAGGGACAGATCCGTTTTACCCAAACAGCCTTCATGCCTGATCCCTGGAAGACAGACGCTTGGGTGAGAAGGGAGGAGTGGAGTCCCTGGCAGACGAAGGAGCTACACTCCTGCCCTCCAAGGTGGATCCTCATCCGTGATCATTTGTATCCTGAAGGGTCCATAGAAGGATTGATGGAAAGGAGCAAAGTCCTGGGTCGTTTACTTCTTTCTGTGACCAGTAGTGAGCATTGCCAGCTCCACTGGGAAGAGAAACCATAAGGAAAGCAAAGAAGTACTTGCTGCAGGTCCTACGATACATATATGCTCGGGACCTCGGATTGGACTCAAAGCACTGCAGGAAACACACTTTCTGGTCCAACCCCAAGGCCCACACACAAGAAAGGTTGCTTTCTGCCTCACCTGTGTTCTGGGTGGCTGAGGAGACCCCTGTAGAGCCAGGAAGGTTGTTCAGTACACACTACCAGGATTTACTCCGAGTGCTTGCCCTTGGTCTCCACAATAACTCTGGCATTATCTCTATATCCCTGATCAGAAGGATTCCGTGCAGCACATGCCAGACAAGTAGCTTAACAAAGTCCCCTGGGTCTAGCCTGCCATTAGACCCCACAACTCAGGAGACCCTGTTGGAGTGCATGACCGTGGCAGCGCCCTTCATATCACCACTGGACCCTCTATTTTCTCCCAGTGTGTCTGGCCTCCGGGATCCTTATGGTTGCCAAAAAGTGAAAGGTCTTCCCATAGTCCCCTGCATGGCTGAGTGCAGGGAGCAGAGTGCTTGGAGTGAGATGGAGGGAGATCCCCACCATGCCGCCTCCTTCCTGGCTCTGGCCAGGGTGTGACAGGCCAAGACAACTATAGCTGCCTCGACACTACTCCCAGCATGCCCTCCCCCACACCTACCTCCTCTCTGACCCAGACTTTCCAGACAGCAAAGCCGGTTGGCCAAGGAGGGAGGGAAGAAGGGATCGGCGGGATGCAGCAGGGGTTGAACACAAGGTCCCAGCATCCAGGAATCCCCTCCTACTCCAGGACAACTTCCCAGTTCTTCCCTGGGACCCAGTAGCCACCTTCTTACATGGCTGCAGTAACTCTTACACTGGCTCCCATCAACAGGCCAGTGAGGCCTTGCTACCACTGCAGACTGAACTGCCACTCACGATCTTTTCCTACCCCCCTAGACAGTTATCCTTTTGGGACTCTAGAATAAAATCCTGTACAAACACCAAGGAAGACCCTGATCACAGTGTGGGCAGCAGCATGACAAACGCTTCCTGTGCCTCAGTGGGACTGAGAAATGAGCCCAAGGCCCCCAGCACCCAAGTCAAGTAAGTGCTGAGAAAGCCCTGACTTTGCTATTTGGAGTCTGGAGGCCTTTTTCCCCTCTCAGGCCCGGGGAAGGGGCAGCTGGGCCCTAAAGCCTGCTACAGTGAAACCATGGGAAGCCAGCAGGGCCACCAGCTGCTTGCAAGTAGTGCAACTC
This sequence comes from Peromyscus eremicus, assembly GCF_949786415.1. Classification (NCBI taxonomy): domain Eukaryota; kingdom Metazoa; phylum Chordata; class Mammalia; order Rodentia; family Cricetidae; genus Peromyscus; species Peromyscus eremicus. The sequence goes on along the minus strand of NC_081419.1, from coordinate 134,328,561 downwards.
CGGGATTTCCTCTGCAGAGGCTGAAGGATGCTTGAATGGGGTGTGGATCCCACATGGCCTGGGGGAAACCTCTGTGGGCCCCTTCTCCCATGTCTGTTCAATTAACAAGGCCCCTCCAGCTTTGCTGCCCCTCACAGAGCCATGGGGTGCTGTGCCCCCTTTGTTGGGGCAGGAGGTCTCTGGACTGAGCTCGGCCTTAGGTTTCAGGGCCTTTTTCCTGGCTGGATGGAGTTCAGCACTGATGTTCCAATTCCATCTATGGGCCTTAGAGCAGGGGTCCTAAGTCTCCCAGGCAGGATCCTACCTTTCTGTTAGTCTGTTCTCCAGGAAGCTTTTGATAAAAAGTTTGTCTGGAGACCAAGGAACTTTTGAAAACTCTATGGGTTAGACCAAGATATACAAACTTGTCTTCCTCCGAGAGCCCATAAGGGCCAGATTGCTCACAAATGCAGAGGTGGAGGCAGAAGATGGAAGAAAGGAAAGGACTCTTTAAAGAGGCCTTGCCTATTGCAGAGTCCCCAGCAGCAGCCCACCCATTGGAGAGGATGAGGAGATGTGGGCAGAGGTAGCAAAGATGAAGCCTAGGACCAGGTGTCCCTCCGTAGACACACATGTGACATATATTAACTCACCCACTGTAACAAACTGTAGGTAACAAACTTTGCAAATATATACTAGCATGGCTAATGTATAGAGAGGGGCATGGATGACCCAGGCATCTGCAGAGCCACACACAAATGTGCTTTTATATACAGACACAAACACTCCAAAGATGTGCACAAAGGTTCACACTGCAGATAATAATGCCAAGCCATACCCAGGAGGTTAAGAAAGGGCTGGAGCTTACTGTCTATCCAGCCCAATGGGACCCGACACACATGTATGTATATGTACATATGCACCTGTGTGCACATGTGCACACGCACACCAAGGAAAACCATTTCCTTCACGATAGTTTTTTGGATTCTGGGTTACAACACGCATTCAAGACCTGGTGTTGGGAAAGAAAGCAGTTTTGTCTGCTGGGAACAGGGCTGTGGGAGCATCTGCAGCCTCTTCCAGGATAAGTGCCAGGCCAGTTCATCACCCTAGGGAGGAAGGTCAAGTCAGACCTGGGATAGGATGGAGGGTAGGCAGGGAGCTGGTGGCTTTGGTAGGCTTAGTTAGCTCATAGTTCCGGAGTCTAAGAAAGCCAAGAGTATGGTGCTGACAGAGCAAGCATGTGTCAGCCCAGGGCTGCTGTCCTCTTCCTATAAAGCCACAAGTCTTTTTATGAGGATCCTAACTACCTCCCATAGGAGCCACCTCTAAATACTATTAACATAAGACTTATAAATGCTTCCACATAGTTTCAGTGGGGTCTTTACCGCATGGTCCTGGCCCCATGCAGGTGAGCAAAAAATGACAATGGGCTCAGCAAGTGCTGGACAGGATGATAAGCTGGTGCTGTGACAGCCCTTGGAGAGTTCCTTGGGTTGAGGGACAAGGTGGATCAAAGATGATTTTTCAAGACGGGCTGAGCCTTGAGGGAGAGCTGGAGTTTGTCCAGGCAGTGACCAGCACAAACAGAAGTAGCCCTAGGAAGTAGGGAAGTGCCTGCTGCCTGATGTGTGAGGCAGGCTGGCAAAGTGTGGGGTGTTCTGGGCAGAGGGAGGTGGAGAGTATTGTGCTCAGCAGGGAAGCTACTGGCACCAGAGAGTGTGATTGCCAGGGAGACTGGGGAACCCCTGCCACGTGAAGGGCACTTGTCTCTGGCTGGAGCTGCCATCCCCACTTAACATGCCCGCACTCCAATCCACTCTCCTATGTTCATCCTAGAAAGCTGCATGGTCAGATCCACTGTGGTCAGACTCTCCTTGATCCTTGGCTTGGGGCCTGTTTAAAATCAACCTCTCTCTCCCTCCCTCCATCCCCTTTCCTCCCCCTCCCTCCCCTCTCTCTCTCTCTCACACACACACATCTTAATGGGAAGAACCTTCACACCGTGAGTTTATAAATCTATTACCATGCTCAGATATTCTTTGCTTACACTGTAAGTTTGTGAGTTTGTTGTTGTTGTTGTTGTTGTTGTTGTTATTTTGGTTTTTTGAGACAGGGTTTCTCTGTAGCTTTGCACCTTTCCTGGAACTCACTTTGTAGACCAGGCTGGCCTCGAACTCACAGAGATCCGCCTGGCTCTGCCTCCTGAGTGCTGGGATTAAAGGCATGTGCCACCACTGCCCGGCAGTTTCTGAGTTTTTTATCATATTTTGTATTTCATTTTTTCTAATACTTAAACCTTTAAGCCATCTGTGGTTTATTTTGGTGTAAGGTAGGAATCTAACTTTATTTTTTCCAAATTCTTAGCCAGTTCTCCTGTCCCATTTTGTGAGTAATCCATCATTTCTGCAATAGTTTGTTTATATTTTTCCAAAGTGTCATTCCACTTTGGCTTAGTTGTAAAGGTATAGTTGCTATGTAGAGAAAAGAATGAGAAAAACTCAGAAAAGAAATGTGGGACTCCCATGGGAATGTGTGTCTTGGAAAATGAGAGCCCTCTCTTCCCACCTCCACAAGAGACTGGTTTGCTGTGGGATGGTCTATATGGCAAATGTGTTGCTGATTAGTCAATAAATAAACCACTGATTGGCCAGTGGCCAGGCAGGAAGTATAGGCAGGACAAGGAGGAGAATAAAGCAGGGAAGTGGAAGGCTGAGTCAGAGAGACACTGCCAGCCGCCACGATGACAAACAGCATGTGAAGATGCCGGTAAGCCACGAGCCATGTGGCAAGGTATAGATTAATGGAAATGGATTAATTTAAGCTGTAAGAACAGTTAGCAAGAAGCCTACCACGGCCATACAGTTTGTAACCAATATAAGTCTCTGTGTTTACTTGGTTGGGTCTGAGCGGCTGTGGGACTGGCAGGTGAGAGAGATTTGTCCTGACTGTGGGCCAGGCAGGAAAACTTTAGCTACACTGGTTTTTGGTTTTTGTTTGTTTGTTTGTTTTGGTTTTTGTTTTGTTGGTTTTTTGATACAGGGTTTCTCTGTATAGTTTTGGTACCTGTCCTGGATCTTGCTCTGTAGACCAGGCTGGCCTCGAATCCACAGAGATCTGTCTGCCTCTGCCTCCTGAGTGCTGTGATTAAAATCATGTGCCACCACTGCCTGGCTTCCCAACTCCCCAAGAAAATGTCAGCTGTTTATTGCTTATTATGTGCCCACTTATTATGTTATAGCTCATAATTGGTTTTCCCTTCAGTATATATAGAGAGGAGAAAAATCTAAAAGGGATCATCATATCTAGGTAATATATTAGCATAAAAATGTATTACCTTGGGCTGGTGAGTTGTCTCAGTGGATAAAGGTGCTTGGCCACTGAACCTGAAGACCTGAGTTCAGTCCTCATGAACCACATGATGGGAAAAGAGAACTGACTTCTGCAAGTTATTCTGTGACCTCCATGCATATTCATTGCTCATGCATGCCCACATACAAAAATAAATAAATAGACAAAACTAACAAATACATAAATGGGGAGGAGATGGCTCAGCAGTTAAGAACATTGGCTGCTCTTCCAAAGGACCAAGTTCAGTTCACTGGCTGCTCTTCCAAAGGACCAAGTTCAGTTCCCCACACTCACATGGTAGCTTACAACTGTCTAACTCCAGTTCCGGCGGATCTAACACCTTCTGGCCCAGTACCCTCAACAGGCAGCTTACAACCAACTGTAATTCTCGCTCCAAGGGATCTAATGCCATCTTCTGGTCTCCTCAGGTACCTGCACTCATGTGCACCTCCCTTTACATAGACACACATGCAAACATAATTTTTAAGTAAAATTTTAAAGTTAATTTTTTAAAAGAAGCAGTACACATATAAAGTTGGAAAAGCCAAGCAAGCCTGAAAGATACAAAAGAAGAAATAGAGTGTTAGCATGGTGTTGAACTCTTCTAATCCCAGCACTCTGGAAACAGAAGCTGACAACAGGATCTGGAGTTCAAGGCCAGTGTTGGCTACATAGCAAGACTGTCTAAAAAGAATAAAAAGGAAGAAAGCAGGGCTGGGAAGGTAGGTCTGTAAATGAAGCCCTTGCCACTTAATTGTGAAGACTGGAGTTCACAGTCCCAGCACCTGGTAAATGCTGGGTGTGGCAGGAGGCTACCTGTAATCCCAGCACTCAGGAAACGGAGGCAGGACTTCCCCCAAGCAAGCTGGCCAGCAAAACTGAGTCTGCACAGTTCACAGGAGAGACTCTGCCTCAAAAAATAAGGTAGAGAACAACCAAGGAAGACGGCCTCTACATGCACACACACACACACACACACACACACACACACACACACACACACAAATATACAAAGAGGAGGGAAATGAAAAACAAGCATTCTGTTTCACTCACTACTGGCCCTGCCTGTGCCAAGGCCCTCTCCCCAAAGGTAACCAGAGTTGAAATGCCCTCTTCACTTTAGTCTGAAGAGCCTGTCTCTCTTCCATTCCGTGCTTTCATCTGCGAAGGGTCTACTTTGGGACCGTGGGTTTGCTGTGGCGGACTGTATCTTCATGCCGGTAACAAACTTGAAAATATCTGAATTTTACCACACGGCTCAGCCCCTGAACACTCAAGTCTTTGCCTTGTTGTTGGCTTCAGAAACAGCACGACTATTCTATAGCTGTTTTCCTCAGGAGCCTTATGTTACCCACCCCTTCTCACTGACTGGAATTTTGTTGGCACTGAATTGTTCTGACAGATTATTAGATTATTTTATCTGTGGAGTGGATGTCCCCTTTGGTATCTCTCATCTGTGACTATGTTCAGACATTGTAACTTTTTTCATGGGTCGTCCGCATCCTCCTGAAAGTATCTTAGTCTTAAGGTACCTGATGTGACAGTCACAACCACCTGAGAGGAAGAGAAGGCTTGAGGCCCAATGGCCAGCAGGTAGGAGAGGGTGTTGGTACTCAGCAGAGCTCCAGAGCACAGCTTGGACTAGCTCAGGGGGTCACCCAGGGGCCACTTTGGCTCGGCAAGCAGAAGAATGTTCTATCTGTTGGCGCTGTGCAGCCATGGAACAAACTTCTGGAGGAGGCTCTGAGCTCTCCAGAGCTGGCTCTTTCCCAGTGTTCCAGGGGAAAAATGGAGTCTGCGCTGCCTAGAGGCTTCTTAGCTGGTGACAGGCACTTGGGGAAGGTGCTGGGTCAGAAACACACACACACACACACACACACACACACACACACACACACAGAGAGAGAGAGAGAGAGAGAGAGAGAGAGAGAGATGCACACGCACGCACACACATGTGCACCCTGGTGTTTTTACTTTGCTCAAGGAGAGAAGACTAAGTCTTTCCAGCTCTCCCTTCTCCCTCCCCCTCCCCCTGCACCCCCCCTTCATTGCTCTCACCTCATTTCTCTTTTTACATTGACTTCCTTCAGGTGGAATGGTATTTCTCTATTTCACATTCTAAGCCCCCCCCCCAAAAAAAAAAATCTCTGTGAGCTAAGTGACTACCAAGAGCACCCAGCAAGGACCTAGAGTCCAAGCAGACTCTTCGCTGACCACCACATTCTGATTGTCTCCTGGGGTCCCTGCTCAGAGTCAGACTGACAAATAGAAATCTGTGTCACCCTCCCCACCTTTCAGTCCTGGGACAGTTGCTGGGCGAGTGAGTGGCCCAGTGGGCAGTGAACAGGCACCTCCGGCTTGTCCCCATGCCTGGATCTGCATGTACAGTCATCTTTCTCCCCTGGGCAGCACTCAGCTTGGCCTGCAGTGTCCTCAGGGGGCCAATGGGCTTCTTGATTCCAGCCTGCACATCTGGAAGTTGACGCTATTAAAACAAACCCCATTATATAACAAACGGACATCTGGAACCCTTTAGCACTGAGTTTTTAGAAAAAGAAATTGTTTTGGATATGCTTGCTCCTAAGAATGTGGCACAGCGCCCTCCCCCTGGCTGTCCAGGAACCTAGGGACCAAGTGGCCTCTCCTGGGTCTATTTCTCAAGGTAAGGGGCCAGAGGTAGGCTGGGGCACAGACAGAGAAAGACACACACACACGCACACATACACACACACACACACACACACACAAACACACACACACACACACACACACACACACACACACACACACCTGCCACACAGTGCTTCTACTGGCTGCATCCTTGCAAGCTTCCTTTCCAAATTAATTTGAATATTTATCCAGAAAATTGCATACCTATTATGTGCTGCCATCTCCATATCAATCACATGCCTAGCCCCAGTACTGCCTGCCAGTAAATCTAGGTTCTCCATTATGCCTTTTTTCCACAAAGCTTCAGGGACCAGGAGACAGCTCCATAGGTAAACATTCTTGCCACACAAGCCTGCCGACTGAGTTTGATCCCCAGAACCCACATTTAAAAGGCCAGATACAGTGGTGTGAATTGGTAATCCTAGTGCCCTTATGGTAGATGGGTGGTGTGAATTGGTAATCTTAATATTCTTATGGTGGATGGATGGTGTGAATTCATAATCCTAGTACTCTTATGGTGAATGGATGGTGTGAGTTGGTAATCCCAGTGCTCTTATGGTAGATGGATGGTGAGAATCACCAGAAGCCGTCATGTCTTCTGTGCAACATGGCAGAAACAACAGAGACCTGACTCCAGTCAGGGTGGAAGGAGAAAAATGACTCCAGAAAGTTGTACTCTTACCTCCACATATGTACCTAGCATGTGCACATGTGCACGTGCACACACACACACAATATCAACCTGGGTATACTGGCATGCACCTGTGTTCCCAGCTACTCCAAGAGTCTGAGGTGGGAGGATAATCCTGGGCAGCACAGTGAAACCCAAGAAAGGGAGGGAAGGAGGGGAAGATGAAAAAGAGAGGGCCTGAATTACTATTTTATTACTTTATTATTGTTACGTGTATCTGTGTACAATGTGCATGCAGTACCCACAGAATCCAGAAGGGTGTGTGTGTGATGCCCTCTGTCCTGACTCTGAGCAGCAGCACCCTGGACATTAATCTCCAGGATTACAAACCTGGTCACCCTTAGCCATAGAACTCCAGGCATCCTCAGTCCACTCTCAAACCATTTTCCCTACCCATCCTTCCTGGACACATTAGTGGGGACACAAATGGCCTGGGCATAAGTGGCACGCTCTGAGAGGATTTTGATCTATCAATAAAGAACCTCCGTAAGAAACATCTGACTGGGACTCAGGGTGAAGCTGCATCAGTAGGATGCTTACTCGCATGCATGAGGCCCCAGCAGCACATAAAACCACTGTGCACCTTTGGGGAGAGGCAGTGGGGGTGGAAGCCAGAGGATGAGAAGTTCAAGGTCATTCTCAGCTACTTGATATGTTCAAGGCCAGCCTAGACTGGATGAGACTGTCTTAAAACTAAACATTAAGAAACAAGTAAAGAACATCTAGCTAGGGGCTGGAGAGACGGCTCAGTGGTTGAGAGCACTGGCTGCTCCTGCAAACAACCTGGATTTGGTTCCTAGCACCTACATGGTAGCTCATAACCATCCATAACTCCCACATTCCAAGGGTATGATGCATTTACCTGATCTCTGAGAATACCAGGCACACAAGTGGTCTATATACATATACATATGCATACATACACACACACACACACACACACACACACACACACACACAGACAGACAGACAAAACATTCATACATATAAATAAAATAAATCCAAAGAAAATTTAAAGAAATGTCTGGCTAGCATTTCCAAATGGAAGTTCTAATTTAAATTTTTTTCCCAACAGTTTATAATTAAAATGTTCAAAACTACAAAAAAGATCTTAACAACTTGTACATAGAACAAGTGTGTGTACATGGTACCTGTGCAATGGTGGAGAGGTGATTGTGCGTTTCTGACAATTCCAAAGCACGTTGTAGGTATCAGCATACTTTATGCTATTGACAGTATGCATGCATATCACTTGTTTCTGGCTTTTACTGTGTGCCTGCAAGTGTGTGTGAGAGTGTGTATGCGAATGCAAGTGTACATGTGCCAAGGCAAGCATGTGGAGGTCAGAGGACATCCTCAAGTGTCGATCCTTGCCTTCCACCTTGCTTGTGACAGTCTCTTGTTCACTTCTGCATGCACCAGAAACTCCCAGCAATTCTTCTGTCTGCTGCTCATCTCCCCTTAGGGACACACTGGAATCACAGATGTGTGCTGCTGTGTCTGGCTTGATGTGGGTTCAGGGGATCCAAACTCAAACCATCAGGTTCACACAGCAAGCGCTTTGCCCACTGGGCCATCTCAGCAGCCCATTTCTGGGTTTCCTTGAGGTGGAATTGACAGACAGTGAAGTGCACAAGCTTTATGTTCCCTGTTTCAGTGAGCTTGACGGCTGTAGACACCTGTGCAATGCAACACTGTCTTCATAATCAGTCCATCAGCCACCCACAAAGCATCTCAGCCTCCCTCCTCCTGCATTCTGGATCCTCATCCCTCCCAGAGACAAATACTACTATGCTTATTTTCACCATAGATGAGAATTTACCAAATTGAGATGTTTGAAGTCTTCAGTGCCTCCCCAAGACTTCAAAATATGGTTGTACTTGAAGACAGGCTATTCAATAAAAATGAAGTTTAGGGTAAGCCCTAATTCCCTGTGACTGTGTCTTTATTAAAAGAGAAATAAAGACACAGCTATGCACAGTGAAGACCATGTAAAGTCATGGGTTTTTTCCCCTCTCAGGAAAAACAAAAAACAAAACACAAAACAAAAACTGTCAGCCAACTCTCTGATGGCAGACTTTAGCCTCCAGGATTGGGAGCAAGCACATTTCTGTCGTTTAAGGTACCTGGACTGTGGTACTTGCTTTTGGCATTCACTAACAAACCAAGATACTAGGCTAGTCTTTCAAGATTTCATATAATACAAGCAGGGGCCTGAAAAAAGGCCAGTCAGTATAGCAATCATGAGGACCTGAACGCAGTCCCCAGAAGCCATGGAAAAACCAGGGTGTGGTGGCACCATGCTTGTATTCCTAGTGCTGCGGAGGCAGAGGCAGGTAGCTGGCTGACGCTCAGCCAGCCTAGTCAAATTGGTGAGACCCAGGTCCTAACGAGAGACCCTAGCTCAGAAATCAAGGTCAGGCTGGAAAGATGGCAGTGGTAAGAATGCATGCTGTGCAGGCGTGAGGCTTGAGTTCAGGTTCTCCAGACCCATGTGAAAACTGGTCACGGGCCAATGAGAGGATTCAGTGGGTGAAGGTGCCCTTGGCAAGCCTGTTGACTTGAGTTTATCCCTTGGATCCACATAGTGAAAGGAAAGAACTGACTCCCACAAATTATCCTCTGCCTGCCACACATACACATGGGCACACACACATATACACACTAAAATAGAAATGTTTAAAAAAATTAAAAATGGATATGGCCATGTGTGCCTGTAACCTCAGCCTGGGGAGGGGAGCCATGATGGAACCCCTGGGGTTAGAAAATGGCTAGCCTCAGGTTCAGTAACAGACTCTGTCTCAAGGGAGTAGGACAGAGAGTGATAGAGAAGATACCCAATGTCCTCCTCTGGCTTGTGCACATGCACAGCACCTGTACAAATACTGTGTGTGTGTGTGTGTGTGTGTGTGTGTGTGGCTTTGTCCAGTCTAAGGCTCCTGGGGTTTATTCATGTTGTCTTGTCCCTTTTAGTTAATATTCTACCCTATGGCATTAGAGCAATTTGTTTTTTAACAAGTTATTAAATGTTTACTTTCTGTGCTTTATAAGTTGCTCTGCCTCAACAGCTGTCCAGGTATGGGGCCTCTCGATGGACAGGACCATCAGCAGTGGATTTCAGGGCTGCAATAGGAGAGCATGAGCTTTCTTCACTGTCTCATAAGAATAGTTGAGGGCAAGGAGGTGGGTGGCCACCCAGTGAAATCACCAAGAGCCAAGACCCATCAATCCCCCTGATCAT